>NC_090259.1:11069863-11129863 GCF_037325665.1 Littorina saxatilis
AAAAAGTGATAAAGAACTTAACTACACTGGTTGGTGTTGATTTTTATTTTGTTTTGATAAATTGAATATTCATGTTCATGATTCTTGATGGAAAGTCAAATGAACAAGTTGTATACCTGAGCAAGAAGAACATTGTGTTTGTGGGTTAGTTCTCAGCGTTGCTTTACCTGTGTTTTGACAGGGAGACAAGGGCAGCATTGGTGAGACAGGTCCCTCTGGGCCAGCAGGTAGACAGTAAGTTTGACATGGAACGAATGACTGCAGGTGAGATGATGCACTTTAGTTATAATGACGATACATGCAGTAATGATAATCATCATAATGATAAAAAGTTCTTATATAGCGCTATTCTACAATAAAATTATGGACTCTGCGCACTTTACAAAATAGCCATACATTCAACATTTACATTACACATAAAAAATAAGCGAAAATATTTCAGCTGAATGTTTGTTGGAAATTCATTGAATTGATAAAAGGAAAACACCTTTTCTTTCTGTATTCATTGTTTGGTGTGTGAGTGTGTGTTTTTGCATGTGTGCATGCACTTGTGTTTGTGTTTCTTTGTCCTTATCTCTGTCTGTGTCTGTACTGATACAACCATCATAAACAATGTTCACACACATCTTTTCACCAACACACTTTCTGTATGTAGTTGCTGAATGATTCTGCCTCAGTTAATTTTCAACATCTTTTCATCAGCAAACATTATCCGACAATCTGCTACATAACATCCATATTCAGGGCATATTATCTGTACATATTCAGGGCATATTATCTGTACATATTCAGTGCATATTATCTGTTACATATTCAGTGCATATTTTCTGTACATATTCAGGGCATATTGTGTGTACATTTATCAGTGTTGTTCTCAGGCCTCGGTCTTCAGTCACTGACGCATTATTTTTTTTTAGATCTGACGCATTGTTATGACTTCTTGCTGGTTGAATTCTGACAGAAAAATTGGTGTGTATCCAGAATGTTTGGATCAATAAGTATTTTCAATCCAGGTTGACGTATTCTCCTCTGAGTCAGGGAACAACAATGCAGTGCATATTCAGGGCATATATATACATATTGAGGGCATATTATCAGTACATTTTCACGGCATATCTGAACATATTGACAGCATTTTACCTGTGTGTTGACAGGGCTCCCCTGGAGCGCGAGGAGGCGTGGGACCTTCCGGACCGAAGGGAGACACTGTGAGTTATCAACATTTTCCTCTCCACTCTGTCCTTCATCATTCAAGAACACTATATGCAGGGCTAACACCTTTCCGGTTCTCTACAGAAATCCGTTTTTTTTTTAACTTTTAAAACCGGAAAATCTGTTGTTTCAAAGTAAAACTTGAAAAAAATTGTGTTTTTTTAGTTTCGATGGTTGATGGAGGCAAACTGTGTATTACTTTATAGTTTATTAACATATATTAGAGGCTGTTCTTTGCCTCTTCAAGATTAAGTGTGAGTTTAGATAGAGTGGACAGCGTCAGATAAACTCTATTTAAACGAGACAGATTAGCCGCGGGTGGAGGAGGAGGATGTTAGATACTTGAGGTAGGCCTAAAGGGATCAGTGTTGGCAGGTAGGGAAGAGAGGGTAGTAAAGCAGGATATCAACACTTAGGCCCGTAATTAGAAAGAGAGGGGAGAGGAGGACTTGTGAAAGTCAAGGAGAAGAGCCCAGCCGCAATGTCCATGTTGCCGGGGGGCTTGCACGTGTGATGCATCAGCGGGGGTCTATAAGAACGGGAGAGCAACACATTGTGGTCAGTCCTTACCAGCGCGGCGCAGCGGGCATATGCCAACTATTTCTTACTGCAATATGGACTTCGAATTTGGAGCGTGGGCGACAGATCTGCCTTTAATGGTGGTTAAAGTTCTCCAGGATGAGGAGTTGAACACCCTCAATGTGCTGAGTAATGTGACTCCCCAGGATTTGGAGGGCCTGGGTCTCAAGCGTGGCCACTACGTAGCGCTGAGAGTAGCAGTGGCGGCCCTGCAAAAGCGAAGCGGGGGAGGGCCACTATCCCAGCGGATAAAAAAATCAAAAAAAAACTCACCGTGGACCCTGGCCTTTCAGGTTTTTTACTTTGTTTGGTGTTAGCCCTGTATATGTTATTTGTATTTTTGAGCAACATATGACATTTTATTCAGATCGAGACAGTCAGTGTTCCTCTTTTGTAGTGTCGGCAAACCGCCTCAATATGAGTTTTATTTAGATTCTGAGGTCACATGGCTCAAAGAATGTAAACTTAATGCTCAATTAATACATTAGATCTTATTGCCTCCTGTCTACTCTTGTCAAAAAGCGACTCGTATCTTGGATGCAGCTGATAACCTATTGAACTTATTGATAACTTATGATTTGTATGCAGCAGCATGAAAATTACTTATGAAATACTTTTAGAGATATTCTCTGTCAACCCAGAGGCATTTTCTTTTTTACACATAAACATTTGTAAAAGGGGTTCCACTGTATTATGTAATATGATGTGATATTACAGAATGTCATGTGATATTGCAGGGGCCTGAGGGACCATCAGGACAGCAAGGTGTTGAGGGAGGACCTGGACCCAGGGTGAGCTGGTGTCAGAGACACAGAGGATGTCTGAGAGAGAGTGAAAGAGAGAGAGACAGAGAATGTCTGAGAGAGAGTGAAAGAGAGACACAGAGAATGTCTGAGAGAGAGTGAAAGAGAGAGACAGAGAATGTCTGAGAGAGAGTGAAAGAGAGACAGAGAATGTCTGAGAGAGAGTGAAAGAGAGACAGAGAATGTCTGAGAGAGAGTGAAAGAGAGACACAGAGGATGTCTGAGAGAGAGTGAAAGAGAGAGACACAGAGAATGTCTGAGGGAGAGTGAAAGAGAGAGACAGAGAATGTCTGAGAGAGAGTGAAAGAGAGAGACAGAGAATGTCTGAGAGAGAGTGAAAGAGAGAGACAGAGAATGTCTGAGAGAGAGTGAAAGAGAGAGAGACAGAGAATGTCTGAGAGAGAGTGAAAGAGAGACAGAGAATGTCTGAGAGAGAGTGAAAGAGAGAGACAGAGAATGTCTGAGAGAGAGTGAAAGAGAGAGACAGAGAATGTCTGAGAGAGAGTGAAAGAGAGAGAGACAGAGAATGTCTGAGAGAGAGTGAAAGAGAGAGAGACAGAGAATGTCTGAGAGAGAGTGAAAGAGAGACACAGAGAATGTCTGAGAGAGAGTGAAAGAGAGAGACAGAGAATGTCTGAGAGAGAGTGAAAGAGAGAGACAGAGAATGTCTGAGAGAGAGTGAAAGAGAGAGACAGAGAATGTCTGAGAGAGAGTGAAAGAGAGAGACAGAGAATGTCTGAGAGAGAGTGAAAGAGAGAGACAGAGAATGTCTGAGAGAGAGTGAAAGAGAGAGACAGAGAATGTCTGAGAGAGTGAAAGAGAGACACAGAGGATGTCTGAGAGAGAGTGAAAGAGAGACACAGAGAATGTCTGAGAGAGAGTGAAAGAGAGAGAGACAGAGAATGTCTGAGAGAGAGTGAAAGAGAGACACAGAGAATGTCTGAGAGAGAGTGAAAGAGAGACACAGAGAATGTCTGAGAGAGAGTGAAAGAGAGAGAGACAGAGAATGTCTGAGAGAGAGTGAAAGAGAGACACAGAGAATGTCTGAGAGAGAGTGAAAGAGAGACAGAGGATGTCTGAAAGAGAGTGAAAGAGAGAGACAGAGAATGTCTGAGGGAGAGTGAAAGAGAGAGACAGAGAATGTCTGAGAGAGAGTGAAAGAGAGAGACAGAGAATGTCTGAGAGAGAGTGAAAGAGAGAGACAGAGAATGTCTGAGAGAGAGTGAAAGAGAGACAGAGAGAATGTCTGAGAGAGAGTGAAAGAGAGAGACAGAGAATGTCTGAGAGAGAGTGAAAGAGAGAGACAGAGAATGTCTGAGAGAGAGGGAAAGAGAGAATGTCTGAGAGAGAGTGAAAGAGAGACAGAGAATGTCTGAGAGAGTGAAAGAGAGAGACAGAGAATGTCTGAGAGAGAGTGAAAGAGAGAATGTCTGAGAGAGAGTGAAAGAGAGAAAGAGAATGTCTGAGAGAGTGAAAGAGAGAGACAGAGAATGTCTGAGAGAGAGTGAAAGAGAGACACAGAGAATGTCTGAGAGAGAGTGAAAGAGAGACACAGAGAATGTCTGAGAGAGAGTGAAAGAGAGACACAGAGAATGTCTGAGAGAGAGTGAAAGAGAGAGACAGAGAATGTCTGAGAGAGAGTGAAAGAGAGACAGAGAATGTCTGAGAGAGAGTGAAAGAGAGAGACAGAGAATGTCTGAGAGAGAGTGAAAGAGAGAGACAGAGAATGTCTGAGAGAGAGTGAAAGAGAGAGACAGAGGATGTCTGAGAGAGAGGGAAAGAGAGAGACAGAGGATGTCTGAGAGAGAGTGAAAGAGAGAGAGACAGAGGATGTCTGAGAGAGAGTGAAAGAGAGAGAGACAGAGGATGTCTGAGAGAGAGTGAAAGAGAGAGACAGAGAATGTCTGAAAGAGAGTGAAAGAGAGAGATAGAGAATGTCTGAGAGAGAGTGAAAGAGAGAGACAGAGAATGTCTGAAAGAGAGTGAAAGAGAGAGACAGAGAATGTCTGAGAGAGAGTGAAAGAGAGAGACAGAGGATGTCTGAGAGAGAGTGAAAGAGAGAGACAGAGAATGTCTGAGAGAGAGTGAAAGAGAGAGAGACAGAGAATGTCTGAGAGAGAGTGAAAGAGAGAGAGACAGAGGATGTCTGAGAGAGAGTGAAAGAGAGACAGAGAGAATGTCTGAGAGAGAGTGAAAGAGAGAGACAGAGAATGTCTGAGAGAGAGTGAAAGAGAGACACAGAGAATGTCTGAGAGAGAGTGAAAGAGAGAGACAGAGAATGTCTGAGAGAGAGTGAAAGAGAGAGACAGAGAATGTCTGAGAGAGAGTGAAAGAGAGAGACAGAGAATGTCTGAGAGAGAGTGAAAGAGAGACAGAGAATGTCTGAGAGAGTGAAAGAGAGACACAGAGGATGTCTGAGAGAGAGTGAAAGAGAGAATGTCTGAGAGAGAGTGAAAGAGAGACAGAGAATGTCTGAGAGAGTGAAAGAGAGAGACAGAGAATGTCTGAGAGAGAGTGAAAGAGAGAGACAGAGAATGTCTGAGAGAGAGTGAAAGAGAGACAGAGAATGTCTGAGAGAGAGTGAAAGAGAGACACAGAGAATGTCTGAGAGAGAGTGAAAGAGAGACACAGAGAATGTCTGAGAGAGAGTGAAAGAGAGAGACAGAGGATGTCTGAGAGAGAGGGAAAGAGAGAGACAGAGAATGTCTGAAAGAGAGTGAAAGAGAGAGATAGAGAATGTCTGAAAGAGAGTGAAAGAGAGAGACAGAGAATGTCTGAGAGAGAGTGAAAGAGAGAGACAGAGAAAGTCTGAGAGAGAGTGAAAGAGAGAGACAGAGGATGTCTGAGAGAGAGTGAAAGAGAGAGAGACAGAGGATGTCTGAGAGAGAGTGAAAGAGAGAGAGACAGAGGATGTCTGAGAGAGAGTGAAAGAGAGACAGAGAATGTCTGAGAGAGAGTGAAAGAGAGAGACAGAGAATGTCTGAGAGAGAGTGAAAGAGAGACACAGAGAATGTCTGAGAGAGAGTGAAAGAGAGAGACAGAGAATGTCTGAGAGAGAGTGAAAGAGAGAGACAGAGAATGTCTGAGAGAGAGGGAAAGAGAGAATGTCTGAGAGAGAGTGAAAGAGAGACAGAGAATGTCTGAGAGAGTGAAAGAGAGAGACAGAGAATGTCTGAGAGAGAGTGAAAGAGAGAATGTCTGAGAGAGAGTGAAAGAGAGAAAGAGAATGTCTGAGAGAGTGAAAGAGAGAGACAGAGAATGTCTGAGAGAGAGTGAAAGAGAGACACAGAGAATGTCTGAGAGAGAGTGAAAGAGAGACACAGAGAATGTCTGAGAGAGAGTGAAAGAGAGACACAGAGAATGTCTGAGAGAGAGTGAAAGAGAGAGACAGAGAATGTCTGAAAGAGTGAAAGAGAGACAGAGAATGTCTGAGAGAGAGTGAAAGAGAGAGACAGAGAATGTCTGAGAGAGAGTGAAAGAGAGAGACAGAGAATGTCTGAGAGAGAGTGAAAGAGAGAGACAGAGGATGTCTGAGAGAGAGGGAAAGAGAGAGACAGAGGATGTCTGAGAGAGAGTGAAAGAGAGAGAGACAGAGGATGTCTGAGAGAGAGTGAAAGAGAGAGAGACAGAGGATGTCTGAGAGAGAGTGAAAGAGAGACACAGAGAATGTCTGAGAGAGAGGGAAAGAGAGAGACAGAGGATGTCTGAGAGAGAGTGAAAGAGAGAGACAGAGAATGTCTGAAAGAGAGTGAAAGAGAGAGACAGAGAATGTCTGAGAGAGAGTGAAAGAGAGAGACAGAGGATGTCTGAGAGAGAGTGAAAGAGAGAGACAGAGGATGTCTGAGAGAGAGTGAAAGAGAGAGAGACAGAGGATGTCTGAGAGAGAGTGAAAGAGAGAGAGACAGAGGATGTCTGAGAGAGAGTGAAAGAGAGACAGAGAATGTCTGAGAGAGAGTGAAAGAGAGAGACAGAGAATGTCTGAGAGAGAGTGAAAGAGAGACACAGAGAATGTCTGAGAGAGAGTGAAAGAGAGAGACAGAGAATGTCTGAGAGAGAGTGAAAGAGAGAGACAGAGAATGTCTGAGAGAGAGTGAAAGAGAGAGACAGAGAATGTCTGAGAGAGAGTGAAAGAGAGACAGAGAATGTCTGAGAGAGTGAAAGAGAGACACAGAGGATGTCTGAGAGAGAGTGAAAGAGAGAATGTCTGAGAGAGAGTGAAAGAGAGACAGAGAATGTCTGAGAGAGTGAAAGAGAGAGACAGAGAATGTCTGAGAGAGAGTGAAAGAGAGAGACAGAGAATGTCTGAGAGAGAGTGAAAGAGAGACAGAGAATGTCTGAGAGAGAGTGAAAGAGAGACACAGAGAATGTCTGAGAGAGAGTGAAAGAGAGACACAGAGAATGTCTGAGAGAGAGTGAAAGAGAGAGACAGAGGATGTCTGAGAGAGAGGGAAAGAGAGAGACAGAGAATGTCTGAAAGAGAGTGAAAGAGAGAGATAGAGAATGTCTGAAAGAGAGTGAAAGAGAGAGACAGAGAATGTCTGAGAGAGAGTGAAAGAGAGAGACAGAGAAAGTCTGAGAGAGAGTGAAAGAGAGAGACAGAGGATGTCTGAGAGAGAGTGAAAGAGAGAGAGACAGAGGATGTCTGAGAGAGAGTGAAAGAGAGAGAGACAGAGGATGTCTGAGAGAGAGTGAAAGAGAGACAGAGAATGTCTGAGAGAGAGTGAAAGAGAGAGACAGAGAATGTCTGAGAGAGAGTGAAAGAGAGACACAGAGAATGTCTGAGAGAGAGTGAAAGAGAGAGACAGAGAATGTCTGAGAGAGAGTGAAAGAGAGAGACAGAGAATGTCTGAGAGAGAGTGAAAGAGAGAGACAGAGAATGTCTGAGAGAGAGTGAAAGAGAGAATGTCTGAGAGAGTGAAAGAGAGAGAAAGAGTGTTTGCACGTCTCTGTGTTTGAGAGAAACATGAAAAATGTTTCACAGAGGCCCCGAAATCGGCGTATGCTGCCTAAATGGTGGGGTAAAAAGGGACACACATGTCAAAATCCACTCGTACAATTTTAAACATGGGTGAACGTGGGAGTTTCAGCCCATGAACGAAGAAGAAGTTTCACAGAGAGCAAGAGAGAGAGTGTGGATGACTTTGCTAGAGACAGATGTTTGACATAATGTATGTCTGTGTGTGAGAGGAAGACAAAGAGTGTTTATAAGAGAGAGAGAGGTGAAGGTGTGTGCATACCTCTGTTTGAGAGAATGTGCAGATGTATTTGAGAATCTGAAAAAGTGTATACACCTCCGGGAAAACCAGTGCCTGGCCTGTCTGAAAACACCTCATCGTGAGGGGTTTTGCAGCCAGCGCAGTGAAGATAAAGAGGAAAACATTTTCTCTGCGCGCACGGCGGCAAGCAGGATGTCTCAGAACTGTATAATAAGAATGTGAATTTGAGACAGAGAAAGAAAGAGTGTGCTTGTGAGTGTCAATTAATGTGTCTTGAGGAGATGACAGAGATATACTATGGTCAGAACTATGTGTTGTGGTGGATGTGACAACTACCAGAATGTATGTGCACGCTGATTCATATCTTGATTCCTGCCTTTCAGGGCTACAGAGGACCCACGGGACCCGTTGGACCTCCTGGGATGGATGGGGACAAGGTCAGTCAATTAGTGGTCAAAGAAAAAAGGCCCAATAAACACCAAATTTCGGCGCTGAAACTCCACAAAATGAGGCACTGGCCTTACTTACTTACTCATAATTTCCTAGCCAGAGAGCAAATTTTACTCGCCAACCCAACCATTTGTTTCAGAAACTTTACGTGCATTTGGCGAGTAGATTAATATTTCTACTCACCATTTACATGTTTCTACTCGCCATGGCGAGTAAAATACTTGCCACTTTCAGGCCTGAGTTTTGTCATTTTACTATTTTTTTTCTGGAAAGATCAATAAAAGTTCTAAGGTAGGGAGGAAAAATTAGGGTTCGTTGGAGAATCTGAAACATTGAGTTTGTTTTCTTGGCCCAAAATACTGATAATATGGTTGAGACTATAAGTTAAAGTTACAGAGTCTGCAAACATTAGCATTTCAAACCTTGATAGCTCGGTGGTATCCAAGTTGTAGGAACAAAGGGGGGTAATGGTAAAACATGGAGCCCTGGTAGCACAGTGATATTCTATTTTACTGACGAAGGGAGGTAATCGTACAATTTGGAGACATGGTAGCACAGTGGTACTCAAGTTCAGGGACGAAGGGAGGTAATCTTACACTATGGAGCCATGGTAGCGCAGTGGTACCAAGTTTATTGACAAGGGATTAGTACATGGTACAGATCTACGTTACATGTACTACTACACCAAGCATTGCAGTGTTCTCTTGCTAAGTTTTGGTTTGTTTATTATGTTTGTTTTGTTTTTATTGACAGGGCGACCGTGGTTCACCCGGTGAGCTCGGACAGAAGGGTGATTTTGGAGCTCAGGTAAGTTGTTCATCACTGAATTTGGTGATCTGTGAATATTGCAGAGGAAAAACAAATGTTTGTTTCTCATTCCTGTTTGTTTCAGTTTTTATCAGAAAATAATGCTGAGTTTCAGCATTGTGAAGGAAAACAATTGTGTTTGTTTCTCTTGCATTTCTTTGTTTGACCTGATTGGATATTTTTTTTTAATTTTGAACTTTTTAAGAAAAAATGTATGAGTTGGTCCATTAAAAAAAAAAAATTAAAGATAGAAATGTATTTCTTGGTCCATTTTTATGTTCACAGTTGAATAATAAAACTTTCATGATAGGGATGTTGGAAAAATTCATACATGTTGATTGGATTTTAGTAATTGATACGATTTTGTTCTTACTTCCAGGGCCCACCCGGTCCACAAGGCCCCCTTGGCCTACAAGGAATCCCTGGACCTCCTGTGAGTGATTTTGGTTTGGTTTCTATGATTGTGGCGAAAAAAGATAAGGCCAAAAAAAAATTAGGTGTGGTTAAGGTAACATAGCCAAAAAAAATAGGGTAGGAAGGTAGGCAATCACTTTTTATTTTTTAAAAATTTTTTTTCTAATGTGTACAAATTAAACCTACTTGACAGGGAAATAAGTGTGCGACTCGGGCGCTTTCGCTTTCATTGCGTTTTCTGCACTCGTTTTCTTGTGTTTTGTTTTTTGTTTTTTTGACAAATGTAATAAAAAGTTACTAGTGGTACCCGTGCTACGCACTTTGTGTGCTGCGCATGCGATGTCATTTTGTTGGTTATGTGCTTGTGAAAATGTTGTTTGCACCCCTCCCCCCCCCCCCCCGCACATTATCCCGCATATAATGAATTATATTCTCTTGGTGAAAAATAAAATGTTAACCCTTACACCGGTGCAATTCTGTAACACATGTTACATAGCCACTGGTGAATTAACAGAGAGAAAAATAACAAAAAACAGTCATATAGGTTTTCGCATCAATGGGAGGTAATCGGAACTGACCAAAAAGACTGCGCGACCGCACGCGACTATACAAACAAACAAAATAAAATACAGCAGGTATGGCGTTTGCATGAATCCATGATTACGTCTACATGAACAACAGTGATAAAAGTGCGCATCTCTTCCCAGCCGTGCAGCGCTTTGAAAGTTGGAAGCATTAAAATTTAAACGGGTAAAAAGCCATCGTGAAGATACGAAAAAAAGTATGACGTGTAAAATACTTAATGATTCAAACGCATAGTATAACATATGTAACTGACAACAGAAAATATATACATGGTTCACACACACAATCGAGTGCACACATCCATGCTTATTTAAAGTCATGTACACACACACACACATACATACATGGCATCAAGCAACACACAATTAAATGACACATATGGAATATGGAAAACGTATAATGGACATGAACATGGCAAGTAATTTACACCGTTACCTACTATAAAATTGATGATATATATATACCACTCACTTGCTATTCGCCTAAAAGCTTGCAGTGTGCTGTGACACATATAAGAAACCAGAAGAAAAAAGGACTTTACTTTGGCGAAAAGAGCATATGCTGCTTATTTTTGTACATAACTGCTATAACTGTATTTTTTCCGAACACTTACATGTAAAAAACATAGAGATATATCTTACCATTTCACTAAGACAGCCAAAATAACGGTCAAATTAAGGGGAGATCATGATGACGTACATGTCTATGGTTGCACCGGGGGAAAATATTTAGTCGCTGGAACCTATAAGGTTATACGGCGACTTATCAGGTGATAATGTTTCGAACTTATCTTTTAAAAATTAAGTAAACAAATCTATGGAATATTTTGGAGTTCCATTAACAGATAAACAGATCTATCTATCTTCTTATATAGGTTTTCGCATCAATGGGAGGTAATCGGAACTGACCAAAAAGACTGCGCGACCGCACGCGACTATACAAACAAACAAAATAAAATACAGCAGGTATGACGTTTGCATGAATCCATGATTACGTCTACATGAACAACAGTGATAAAAGTGCGCATCTCTTCCCAGCCGTGCAGCGCTTTGAAAGTTGGAAGCATTAAAATTTAAACGGGTAAAAAGCCATCGTGAAGATACGAAAAAAAGTATGACGTCTAAAATACTTAATGATTCAAACGCATAGTATAACATATCTAATTGACAACATTGACAACAGAAAATATATACATGGTTCACACACACAATCGAGTGCACACATCCATCCATGCTTATTTAAAGTCATGTACACACACACACACATACATACATGGCATCAAGCAACACACAATTAAATGACACATATGGAATATGGAAAACGTATAATGGACATGAACATGGCAAGTAATTTACACCGTTACCTACTATAAAATTGATGATATATATATACCACTCACTTGCTATTCGCCTAAAAGCTTGCGGTGTGCTGTGACACATATAAGAAACCAGAAGAAAAAAGGACTTTACTTTGGCGAAAAGAGCATATGCTGCTTATTTTTGTACATAACTGCTATAACTGTATTTTTTCCGAACACTTACATGTAAAAAACATAGAGATATATCTTACCATTTCACTAAGACAGCCAAAATAACGGTCAAATTAAGGGGAGATCATGATGACGTACATGTCTATGGTTGCACCGGGGAAAAATATTTAGTCGCTGGAACCTATAAGGTATAACACATGTTACATAGCCACTGGTGAATTAACAGAGAGAAAAATAACAAAAAACAGTCATATAGGTTTTCGCATCAATGGGAGGTAATCGGAACTGACCAAAAAGACTGCGCGACCGCACGCGACTATACAAACAAACAAAATAAAATACAGCAGGTATGACGTTTGCATGAATCCATGATTACGTCTACATGAACAACAGTGATAAAAGTGCGCATCTCTTCCCAGCCGTGCAGCGCTTTGAAAGTTGGAAGCATTAAAATTTAAACGGGTAAAAAGCCATCGTGAAGATACGAAAAAAAGTATGACGTCTAAAATACTTAATGATTCAAACGCATAGTATAACATATCTAATTGACAACATTGACAACAGAAAATATATACATGGTTCACACACACAATCGAGTGCACACATCCATCCATGCTTATTTAAAGTCATGTACACACACACACACACACACATACACATACATACATGGCATCAAGCAACACACAATTAAATGACACATATGGAATATTGAAAACGTATAACGGACATGAACATGGTAAGTATTTTACACCGTTATCTACTATAAAATTGATGATATATATATACCACTCACTTGCTATTCGCCTAAAAGCTTGCGGTGTGCTGTGACACATATAAGAAACCAGAAGAAAAAAGGACTTTACTTTGGCGAAAAGAGCATATGCTGCTTATTTTTGTACATAGCTGCTATAACTGTATTTTTTCCGAACACTTACATGTAAAAAACATAGAGATATATCTTACCATTTCACTAAGACAGCCAAAATAACGGTCAAATTAAGGGGAGATCATGATGATGTACATGTCTATGGTTGAACCGGGGGAAAATATTTAGTCGCTGGAACCTATAAGGTTATACGGCGACTTATCAGGTGATAATGTTTCGAACTGTTTAGTAAACAAATCTATGGAATATTTTGGAGTTCCATTAACAGATAAACAGATCTATCTATCTTCTTATTATTTTAGGTTCGTCTGGGGTAGAGAAATAAAACACACAGCTAGGTTCGTCTGAGGTGCGGTCGCGTGTTTAGTCGAACCGAAAGTTGAAGAAGAACCAATCACAGATCTCTTTCGCCGCGATGTCAAAGTTCAGGTCAAAGTTCACTGTGTCTGCTCAAATTTGCGAGACAAACCTCTTCAAACTTTGTTCGTGGACAAAATTGGAAGTCGGGACCTAGCGGAATCGATTTCCTGGGTCACGTTGGCATAGCAACCGAAGGAGAAGGCACAAATCCGCGCGGTTTGGTCACAGGAATCGAAAAACCACCGAAAATCCTACCAGTATTATATTGTAGATAGGGTCGGCCCTTAAAAATAGGGTAGGTCGGGTTACCGTAACCACACCTTTTTTTTTTTTATGCCTAAACAGATGTTTATCGTCGTAATCATTGAATTTATCTTTACAATTTTCAGATACATTCATATGTATAAGGAAGACTAAATATGAATAAAACAACAACAAAAAGCAAATTAGTGAAGCAAAACGTAGAAAAATGAAGCCAAAGGGTGAAACACTGGTTACAGAAGAGAGAAAGTTTGAGAGATTTATGTCTGTGTGTGTTTGTGCAGGGATGTCTGTGTGTGTTTGTGCAGGGATGGATGTGTGTGTTTGTGCAGGGATGGATGTGTAATTTTAGTTATAGCAAAATATGCCGTGGTGGCAAGTAAAGAGAGAGAAAGTTTGAGAGATTTATGTCTGTGTGTTAATGCAGGGACGGATGTGTAAAGTTATAGCAAAATGCAGTGTGTTGGCAAGCGAAAGAGTGAGAGTTCTGAGAGAGTAGTTTGATGCAGATGTAAACCTGGGTTTATTTGTGCAGTGATGGATGTGAAAAGCTATAGCATACACGTGCATACACATACGCACACACACGCATGCACGCTTACACATGCACGTACATACATGTTATATATTTGTTTGTTTATATGTACAGGGTCCACCAGGCGAAGCAGGCTCCAGAGGCTTGCAGGGACCAACAGGACCTAAGGTAAGGTTTCCCTGTCCCTGTGCTATCATCTTGTTCTGGCTTTCTTATGTTGATGCAGTTGGGTTGAGAAAAAAGGAGAAAGCTTTATGTGTATGGCTTGTTCGTGAATGCCATTAGCAAGATCTAGATGTGGCATTTTTCAGCACATGTAGGGGAACGTGTATGGGTAACGTCATCAAATCTAGTTTTTACGTCATGCGTTTGCCAAGATCTGCAGTCTTGGTGGGAGCAAAACAACGTATGATTTGGAACATTAGAGAAAAAAAGTGAGTTACGGGTGACGCAATATCTACACGTACACGTACAGGTCTTTGCTACACGTTCGATCATCTAGAACACTGTATTGACTAGAGTAACACACACCCCCCCCCCCCCCCTAGTAAGACTTCCACAAATCTGAGAAAAAAGGAGAGAATCTTAAAATAGGGCTCAATTTACAGAAGTTGTAAATAAAAAAGCCCTGTCTTAAAAGGAAGGAGGTCTTACTGACAAATGTTGTTCAAATTTGCTGCTGACTGTTGTGCTGTGTAATGTCTATATAGGTGATAGGCTTTAAAATCATAGTGGCACACAGGTACTACCGCCCTGATATGGCCCTTCGTGGTCGGCTGGGCGTTAAGCAAACAAACAAACAAACATAGGTACTCAGGTTATGGGCAGGTGAATAGAGGTAATAATATACTGTGGTAGCCTAGAGATGCCACGTTTATGGAGAAAGGGCGGTATTGATCCATTAAATGTGGAACCACAGGTGTCAACTTCAAGGAACAAGGGAGGTAATAACATTCTATGGAACCTGTTACCTTGATGGCAATGGTTATGCTGTTGATTGACTGAGCCATGAATTACTGCAGGGTTCAGACGGTCCGCAGGTGAAGGGAGGTAATAAAAGCTAATGAAACATGGTAGCGTAGATATGCCAAGTCTGTAGACTAAGGCAGTATTAATACATTTTGGAATCATAGGCACCAACTTCAGGGAACAAGGGAGGTAATTTTCAGAGCACAGCATCGACAACCCTGCACTCCTCTCATGAGGGAACTTCACTGGCTTCCTGTGTCTGAACGTATTAGGTGTAAAGCTGCCTGCTTCTGCTTCTATATCATCTCTGAATCGGCACCTGCCTATCTTTTGGAACTGGTCTCCCTCTACACTCCCTCTCGCACCCTTCGTTCTTCTGATGATGCTCGACTTCTCCGTCAAGGTCGCTATAAACGCACGTTTTCGTATTATGGCCCTCAGTTATGGAATTCACTCCCCTTTCAATTACGTCACTCTCCATCCATTTCATCTTTTAAGTCCAATTTGAAAACTCACTTGTTCCAACAACATTACGGATAGTTCCTTAGCATAGAGTCTGGGGATGTGAGATGTGCATGATGTGTTGTTTAAATCTGACAGTGATTGTATGAATTTTGTTTTCATGTATTGTTGTCACGCGCTTTGAACTTCTGATAAGGCGCTTTATAAATGCCCGTTATTATTATTATATCATAATAACATTCTATGGAACCTTGATAGCAAAGTTCTGCTGTTGATCGACTTAGCCATGAGTTGTTGCAGGGTTCAGGAGGTCCAGAGGTTAAGAGAGGTAATGATAAGTTTATGGATACATGATAGGTATCAACTTCAAAGAACAAGGGAGGTAATGACAACTTAGCCATGACTTGTTGCAGGGTTCTGAAGGTCCCCGAGGGTTGCTGGGACCGACAGGTCTGACTGGACTGCAGGGCTTGCCTGGCGCCCCTGGGCCGAAGGGAGAGCAGGGCGACTCCGGCAAAAAGGTCAGCGATATATTCAACTCTCTGTGTCCTTTTGTCCAAAATCAGACATCCTCTTTTGTTTTTGTTTTCATTGTGTGTGTGTTCCTCTCTCTCTCTTTATCTACATTTTCAACTTTCTGTGTGTTTTTTAGTCCATACATTAGACATTTCTTTGTTGGTGTGCCTACTTAGATCTCTGTTTCTCTGTCCAAAGATAGACCAATTGGTCCAAAGAGGACGTAAAACTAATCTTGTCAGTCTCTGTCCAAAGATAGACCAATTGGTCCAAAGAGGACGTAAAACTCATCTTGTCAGTCTCTGTCCAAATTAAGATAGACCAATTGGTCCAAAGAGGACGTAAAACTCATCTTGTCAGTCTCTGTCCAAAGATAGACCAATTGGTCCAAAGAGGACGTAAAACTCATCTTGTCAGTCTCTGTCCAAAGATAGACCAATTGGTCCAAAGAGGACGTAAAACTCATCTTGTCAGTCTCTGTCCAAATTAAGATAGACCAATTGGTCCAAAGAGGACGTAAAACTCATCTTGTCAGTCTCTGTCCAAAGATAGACCAATTGGTCTAAAGAGGACGTAAAACTCATCTTGTCAGTCTCTGTCCAAAGATAGACCAATTGGTCCAAAGAGGACGTAAAACTCATCTTGTCAGTCTCTGTCCAAATTAAGATAGACCAATTGGTCCAAAGAGGACGTAAAACTCATCTTGTCAGTCTCTGTCCAAAGATAGACCAATTGGTCTAAAGAGGACGTAAAACTCATCTTGTCAGTCTCTGTCCAAATTAAGATAGACCAATTGGTCCAAAGAGGACGTAAAACTCATCTTGTCAGTCTCTGTCCAAATTAAGATAGACCAATTGGTCCAAAGAGGACGTAAAACTCATCTTGTCAGTCTCTGTCCAAAGATAGACCAATTGGTCCAAAGAGGACGTAAAACTCATCTTGTCAGTCTCTGTCCAAAGATAGACCAATTGGTCCAAAGAGGACGTAAAACTCATCTTGTCAGTCTCTGTCCAAAGATAGACCAATTGGTCCAAAGAGGACGTAAAACTCATCTTGTCAGTCTCTGTCCAAAGATAGACCAATTGGTCCAAAGAGGACGTAAAACTCATCTTGTCAGTCTCTGTCCAAAGATAGACCAATTGGTCCAAAGAGGAGGTAAAACTCATCTCGTCAGTCTCTGTCCAAAGATAGACCAATTGGTCCAAAGAGGACGTAAAACTCATCTTGTCAGTCTCTGTCCAAAGATAGACCAATTGGTCCAAAGAGGACGTAAAACTCATCTTGTCAGTCTCTGTCCAAAGATAGACCAATTGGTCTAAAGAGGACGTAAAACTCATCTTGTCAGTCTCTGTCCAAAGATAGACCAATTGGTCCAAAGAGGACGTAAAACTCATCTTGTCAGTCTCTGTCTTCATCTATCTTTTCAAATGTTGGTGATCTTTTGTCTAACATATGACGTTCTCTATTGATGTGATTGTGTTTCTGTCTCTTTGTCTCTCTGTCTCTTTGTCTCTTTGTCTCTTTGTCTCTTTGCCTCTTTGCCTCTTTGTCTTCCTTTTTAGCTCCATCGACAAACAATAAAGGATAAGCTTATGGGAAATTTAATTATTGACAAAATGAAACAATCATCGGAACTTTGACCAATCAGCCTTTAGCGTGGACCAACCAGGTACTTCACAGATTAGAACTACTGTCAATATAACACTTACCTCGACAGTACTATTCTTGCACATTATCTATTATAGGCCGAAAAAATTGGACAAAACGCTGCGTGGGTACAATTATCTCCCATAACCATGCGCCACCGTGGATCCCAAGCACTGTCTGAGTGCTTCCCCCTTACAGGATGTAGGTGGCGCGTCCTCTTTCTTTTTTCGCGCGTGACAGTAGGCTGTGTTTCTGCTGCGCTCCCGGATTATTTTGGATTCTAGAGTCTTCTTTTCTGTGTGGATTACCACCTGTTGGATTTTTGTGTGTTATTCCACTTCTGGCTTGAGGCTACGTTGTTTTTCTTCCAACTTGTGCCTCCGTTGTTGTGTGGCGGACTCGGCGTGCCTACCGTCCTACTTCGTGGTGACCGGTCGTCTGCTTCTCGTTTCGCCTCATTCACTTGAGTATTGACCTAATTTTCTTTGAATTTTGTTAATTCTCGATTTTTTAAGGGTACGTACAGGGCGAGGTAGGATGTCTCGTCTTGTTTTGGGCTCTGGTTCTACGGAACCAGAGTCTGCCGGGGGCAACCCTTCTCCGGGCGCACAGCGTCATGTTTTGCGCACGGACAGGGGGACCTTTCGGCGCTCCGACTCTCCCTCCCCAAACGCTTTGCGTTTGCGGCGAGGGAGGGCGGAGAAAGCCTGTTTGAGCAAGCTCAATGCGAGCTTGCTCAAACAGGCTGGGCTTGAACCTGGGACTTCGGGCGGGGCTGCGCCGTCGAAGGTTCGGGGAAGGTCGAGGGGAAAGAAAAAGCGTCTTTCTCCTTCTCCTTCCGTGGAACACGCTTCCCCCCCTTCGACGCCGTTGTCCGGCCCTCAGTCTCAGGCTTCAGCTCCTCCCGGTTTCAAGCCTGGGGGGAAGGTTTCCTTCTCCTCCCTGGCTCGAATCCGGGGGCGGGTCGATTCCCAACCCTCTTTGGGGGTTGGTGAATCTGATCTAGGGGCTACGGGAGAGACTCAGGTTTCGACTTCTTTCTTTTCCGGTGCCTCTCCCGTGCCCTCCTCGGTTTCCACCGCTGTGGAAGCCAGGAGGGACACGGGTCCTCCTCTGAACTCCCTCGCTGGGTCGTCTACTGCTGTTTCGACAGTAGTCTCGGACTCATGGGGGGGGAGATCGGAGGAGATGACGGGGTCTATGAATTCCCTCCCCGCTGGGGTTGGGATGCGAATTGACCCCGTTCAGGGCGGTCCTGTGGGGGCAGGGGTTTCAGGCATCGTGCCTACGACCACTGCTACTACGGTTCCCTCTGACGTCCGTGTGACTGGTGGCTGTCCCTCTATGAAACGCTCCGGCCGACTAGTTACTGGACGTGGAGGTGTTCGACAGAACGTGGTACTTCTGTCGAATGGTCAGGGCGACGGGAACATTGTTTCTGTTGCTCAAACCGACACCTCCGACCGGACCGTCTTGACCCCACGCCATTCCTTAGCGTCTGGTGTTCGGGTGACGGATGGTCCGGACCAAGGGTCCGGAACGGTCCAGGCTTACGGGTCGGGATCGAACCGGACCCACGGGTCCCGACTGGACTTGACCTCCGGGTTTGGTCCGGACGGGACCCATGGTACGGGACCGTACCGGACCTTAGGGTCCGGTGCGGGACAGTACCTCTGGCCCTTGCCGGACCCCCGGACCTACGGGTCCGGATGGTACGGTACGGGACCAGTGGTCCGGTCGGGACCGGACCACCCGACCACCTCTGTTGGTCCGGGTGGTCTGGCACCGAACCGGGACACACCGGACCACCGGACCTACGGGTCCGGATGGTACGGTACGGGACCAGTGGTCCGGTCGGGACCGGACCACCCGACCACCTCTGTTGGTCCGGGTGGTCTGGCACCGAACCGGAACACACCGGACCACCGGACCTACGGGTCCGGATGGTACGGTGTTTCCACGTCCGGACCGAACCACCCGAACACTTTTGTGGGTACGGATGGTTCTGTGCCGAACGGGACCTCCGGATGGTACGGGACCGGACCGGACCACCGGACCGGACCGGACCACCGGAACACCGGACCACTCGACCGGACCGGACCGGACCACCGGAACACCGGACCACCCGACCGGACCGGATCGGCACCCCCGACCGGACCGGACCATTTCTTTTCTGATCAGACCCGATGGGTCCCTGTTCAGTCTATAAATGGCGGGGGTTCGTTGGCTGGACTGACCCAACAGTCGCAGGGTTTTTGTTGTTCTCTCCCTTCGGCTGCTGGAGACGTTTCGTCTTTGGGGCAGGGGTCTTCGCGGCCTCTTGCTTCAGTGGGCGTTTCGTCACAGTCTACTTCATCACTTTCGGCTCCTCCCCCTCAAGCTTCCTACACTCCTGCTGTTGAGGAGTTGTCGGGAAGTGAAGAGGAGAGTGAGTCAGAGGACGATGGGGAGGAGGATCAGGGTCGCCCTGAGGTTAACACTGATCCTCTACCCTTGCCGGTTTCTGATGGAACTTCCGAAGCTATGCTTCGTACTTTCCAACAGTACATGACAGACATCACGCGGCGTCTTGACGCCACGGATGCCTCTCTTAAGCGTCTGTCGTCTAGTGTTCCCAACCCTTCGGTTGACACACAGGACGTGGAGTCTGAGGACGAGAGGCAGGAGGCTCTCCCTCGCACAGCTAGAAGGACGTTTGAACAGTTTCAGGACGTCCTTCCCTCCGACGCCCTCTCGTCCTTGGAGTCCGCTTCGGCCCGGGCGCGGGAGGCACACGCCGCGTCTGCCGGCGGCTCGTTTTATGAACGATCCGGCCGCCAGCAATTCGCGTTCCACCCTAGTCTTAGTGCCACGGTGGAAGCGGCAGCACATCGCCTGAGGAGTACAGATTCACGTGCGAACGCGACCTATGTTCCTCGGGAGGACGCGGATTCAGTGCCGTGCTTTCCTTCGGGAGGCGCACCTCCACTGTTTCCTCGTGTCCAATCTGTTTCGTCCCTCCCTTTTCCCTTTGACTCTCGAACTCTCCCTTTCCAGACTTCGAGTGTTCAGGGTGGGGCTGACGGTGATGTGTTCGTTGGGGAGGTGCCTTCGGTCAAGAAGGTGGAACTGAGCTCTGCTTCGTTCCACAATCTTGAGGCCACCGTTTCTTCCATTGTCGAGGCCCAATCACAGGCCTTGACATGGATGAGCACGCTGTCCACACTGTTGGACCCTCCCGATCGGGCAGAGTCCGATTCCACTCGGGTCCTTGACACGGTTCGAGTGGATCGGGCTTTGCATGCCGTGCGATCGTGCGTGACGACTGCGGCAGAATTGGCCATTGGAACACGGGTCCACTTGTTGGCCCTGTTCCGTGATCATTTTCTGGCTACTTCTTTAGTGCCTCCGGATATGAGGAAGAGTCTGAGGAACACGTTTCCTCAGCCTTCTTCCCTTTTTCATCCGGGCACTGTCCGTTCTGTGGTGGAGTCCACACGCCAGAGGAACACTGATTCTCTGATGGTTGGCCTCGCTGCTTCGGCGACGTCGGCGGGGAGTAAGAGAAGTGCTACAGTCACCTCCAGCTCCCAGCCTCAGAAGAAGAAGAAGAAGAAGCCAGTTTCACTGCCTCCTTCTTCCTCCTCTCAGGCGCCTGTCGCGTTCCCCCCTGCGGCCCCGGCTTCTCGTGCTCCCAAGCGTAAGAAGAAGGGTGCTCAGACAGGTAAGGGTAAGCAGCACCACCAGGGGGGTGGTCGCAAGCCTGCGCCTGCCCGCCAGCAGAATTTTCAGTGAGTCCCGGCCCTACGTTGACGCCCCCTCAAGTTGCCCCTCTTTCGTCCGTCGGTTCCCTTTTTCGGGCCCGCGACATGTGGGGCAGACTGGTCTCCAACCAGTTTATCTTGAGGGTGGTGGGGTCGGGGTTTTCTCTACCGCTGTCGTCACAACCTCCATTGTCCGCTCTACCTTTGACGTTCCCCCCTCCTCGAGACCCTGCCAGATGGCAGGCTCTTCAAGACGAGGTGAACTCGTTGGTCGAGAAGAAGGCTGTCTACCCCCTTTCTCAGCCTTCTCCGGGGTTCTACTCCCGCCTGTTCACCGTCCCCAAAAAGGACGGCAGGTTCAGGCCGGTGTTGGACCTCTCCACCTTGAACTTGTACCTTCGCAGGTGCAAGTTCAAGATGGAAACCCCTTCGTCGGTCCGGTTGGCCATCCGGCCAAACGATTGGGCCACGTCTGTGGACCTCCAGGATGCTTACTTCCACATCCTGGTGGCCCCGGGGTACCGACATCTGCTCCGGTTTGTTTGGGAGGGCACAGTGTTCGAGTTTCGGGCCCTCCCATTCGGCCTGTCCTTGGCCCCGCTGATTTTTACAAAGGTGGTCAAGGAGCTGGCGGCGTTGGTCAGAGCTCAGGGTGTGCGTCTGCGTCAATATTTGGACGATTGGCTCACCCTGGCCCAGTCTCGCGATCAATGCCTCCAACACACCCGGCAGGTCCTGGAACGGACCCATGCTTTGGGGTTCCAGATACAGTGGCACAAGTCAGACCTCGTGCCAGCCCAGCAGTTTTGCTACTTGGGGATGGCGTTCGACACAGTGCTTTACACTGTGTCTCCCTCCCCGGACAGAATCCTCTCCCTGAGGCGAAAGATCCTCTCCATTCAGGCTTGCCGCGCTGTTCCTCACAGGCGGCTGGCGGAACTGTTGGGTTCCATGGAGTCTGTCGCTCTGCTGCTGCCCCTTGCAAGGCTACACAAACGTCCCCTGCAACGGGCAGTAGCAGATCGGACTTCCAGGCCTCTCGATTACACCGAGTTGGTCCAGATCGGGCCTTGGTTTCACGAGGCTGTAGTCCAATGGCTGGACCCGATCTGGCTCAACTCTGCGGTGCCTATCCAACCGAGACGGCCGTCTCTCTTCCTGTACACCGACGCTTCTACGCGGGGTTGGGGGGCCCACCTGGACCTGCACGAGGCCCAGGGGGTCTGGACCCAGGAGGAGTCCCTCCTACACATCAACTTTCTAGAGTTGGAGGCGGTTCGTCGGGCTCTGCTGGAGTTTCGCCTCCTGATTCGGGATCAGGATGTGTTGGTCCACGGGGACAACACCACATGCCTAGCTTACCTTCGCCACCAGGGGGGCACCAATTCTCGGTCCCTCTCCCTGTTAGCGGAGGAGATTCTGCTCTGGTGCCAGACCAATCAGGTCCGGATGTCAGTCCAATTCGTTCCGGGGAAACTGAACGCCCTGGCCGACATTCTCAGTCGGGGCGATCAGGTTCTCCCCACAGAATGGACCATCGCTCACAACGTTCTACGGCGTCTGTGGGCAAGGTGGGACCGTCCTCTGATCGATCTGTTCGCAACTCGATTCAGCGCTCGGCTTCCCAGGTACGTCAGCCCCTTTCGAGACACGAATGCGTTCCACGTGGACGCATTCACTCTCTCGTGGAGGCTCCTCGATGCTTACGCCTATCCCCCGACATCTCTGATTCCGAGGGTACTGGCAAAGTATCTGCAGGAACGGCCAAGACTGATTTTGGTCGCGCCTTACTGGCCAACAGCTCCGTGGTTTCCAGATCTTCGCGGTCTCACCCACGTAGACCCTCTACCTCTGAATCTGGACGGGGGAAGTCTGCTCCAGCCTCGATCAGGCCTCCCTCATCCACGTCCAGAGAGTCTGTGCTTGACCGCATGGCTCTTGTGCGCTCCAAACTGCTTGCACTAGGATTGCACAAGAGTTCAGTAGAGTTTTCCTTGAACGCTAAGAGGCGATCAACTAATCAGCTCTATGACTTACGCTGGAGAGCTTGGGCCTCCTTCGCCTTGTCCAAGGGGATAAAGCCGCTTTATCCCTCAACACAGGACTTGGCCAACTTCCTGGTGGAAGTGTATCAAAAGAAGAGTCTTTCTTCTAAGACTCTTCTTGGATACAAATCTGCCATCACTTCCACGATTGCGGCTGCTACTGGTCGCAGACCTGAACACTTGATCAGTTCCTCCCTCATTGCTAATGTCCTTTCGGGTATTAGCAATGCAGCGGTGTCTAAACCTCGGGTTTCATTTCCCAAGTGGGATGTCTTCCTGGTTCTCAAACTCCTGCGTAGCAAGGAGTTTGAACCCCTGGCAGGCATTAGTATCAAGTTCCTGACTTTTAAGACTGTGTTCCTCATCGCTTTAGCCACTTGCCGTAGACTCAGTGGTATTCAAGCTTTGAGTGGCCTGGAATTTGACATTGAGTTCACCACACATCAGGTGACGTTGGCTTTCCTACCAGACTTTCGAGCCAAGAATCAGAATGCCTCGGAGTTGTCCAAACCAGTAGTCATTCAAGCCTTGGCTCCCACTCTTGAACATGATGACCCTGATCGCTTCCTCTGCCCAGTACGTGCCCTTAGAGTGTACCTGGATAGAACATGTAGCTTTCGGTCTTCTAAGCGGTCACTGTTTGTCTCGCTTAATCCGAAGTACCAATCGGATATTTCTAGACAAACTTTAGCTCGTTGGCTGACCTTGCTTATCAAACAGGCTTATGTTCATGCTCAAGTGGATGTGGTCCCTGACATCAGGGCACACGAGATTCGGGCTATCGGCTCCTCGTTGGCGCACGTGCGGGGTGCCTCGCTCCAAAGCATAATGGCGGTCGCGTTCTGGAAGACTCCAGCCACGTTTATTAACCACTATATGCGAGACTTTTCCAGTCTCAGGCTTGACCAGTCGTATGGCATTGCCAAAGCAGTGGTTGCCAGCATGGTCACGTCAGTCTAAGGTATTTTTCTTGGGTATATTTTCTTTTACAGTAGTACTGTTCGAAAATTGCCTGGGTATCTTAATCCTTGGATTTAAGTGATTTTGATTAAGGAGTTTAATACTCTACATATCACCCTCACACCACTCTGGTATTCTGTGCAAGAATAGTACTGTCGAGGTAAGTGTTATATTGACTGTAAGGCTTCTTTTTAAGCCTACTGTCTATATGATACTTACCGAGACAGTACTATTAGAGTTTCCCTCCCGCCTCCCCTCTTGATATGTTATGGGCTTTTTGAGGGTCTGCAGCTCATAAAGAAAGAGGACGCGCCACCTACATCCTGTAAGGGGGAAGCACTCAGACAGTGCTTGGGATCCACGGTGGCGCATGGTTATGGGAGATAATTGTACCCACGCAGCGTTTTGTCCAATTTTTTCGGCCTATAATAGATAATGTGCAAGAATAGTACTGTCTCGGTAAGTATCATATAGACAGTAGGCTTAAAAAGAAGCCTTACATTTCATGTCAAGGTTAAGTCTGGCACATTGAAATGTTTCTTTCATCTTTTAAGACAGCCAAAAATGAATAGATGGATTTATAAATTGATAAATAATGTGTGATATATTGGCAGTTCACATCTGCGATGACCCACAATTTTAATTTCTGTCCTGTTTGTTGTGAGTGCTGATCAGGGAATGTCTGACAGATACATGTGTTACAATTGTTACAGGGCCCACCCGGTCCACCCGGTCCGTTGGGCAACTCTGGTCAACCTGGTCCATCCGTGAGTATTCATTTGAGCCATGCTCATTGAGTCAGTGAGAGTGAATTAGTTATCCTTTAGTCCATCCATGAGTGTTGATTTGAGCCATGCTCATTGAGTCAGTGAGAGTGAATTAGTTATCCTTTAGTTCATCCATGAGTGTTGATTTGAGCCATGCTGATAGAGTGTGTGAGAGTGAATTCATTATCCTTTAGACCATCTATGAGTGTTGATTTGAGCCATGCTCATTGAGTCAGTGAGAGTGAATTAGTTATCCTTTAGTCCATCCATGAGTGTTGATTTGAGCCATGCTCATTGAGTCAGTGAGAGTGAATTAATTATCCTTTAGTCCATCCATGAGTTGATTTGAGCCATGCTCATTGAGTCAGTGAGAGTGAATTAATTATCCTTTAGTCCATCCATGAGTGTTGATTTGAGCCATGCTCATTGAGTCAGTGAGAGTGAATTAGTTATCCTTTAATCCATCCATGAGTGTTGATTTGAGCCATGCTCATTGAGTCAGTGAGAGTGAATTAATTATCCTTTAGTCCATCCATGAGTATTCATTTGAGCCATGCTCATTGAGTCAGTGAGAGTGAATTAATTATCCTTTAATCCATCCATGAGTGTTGATTTGAGCCATGCAGATTGAGTGTGTGAGAAAGCGAGAGCTAGTGAATTAATTATCCTTTAGTCAAACAAGTAATTATTAAACTTGAAATTCTGAATTATTTCACTTGAGGTTTCACAGGGCTTGGCAGCTCCTGTGTTTCGTATTCAAATTATGTTCAGTTCCACTGAGTTGAGGATGATTTGTGTTTTTTAATAGGGGTTGGCTGTTCTGTGTTTCCCAATTCAAATTTTCAATTGAACTGAGTTGAGGATAATTTGTGGTTTTTTTATATGGGTTGGCTGTTCTGTGTTTTTGAAATCAAAATGTTCAGTTGTACTGAGTTGAGGACAATTTGTGTTTTTTCACAGGATTTGGTGGGTTTTTGATTTTTGTTTATTCAAACGTTGAATGGCGCTGAGTTGAGGATAATGTGTGTTTTCCACAGGGCCCCTCCGGTCTACCTGGCACACCCGGCCCCGAGGGACCCATGGGAATGAAGGGCGAGCAGGGACCGTCAGGCCCTCCCGGTATTCCTGGTGCTGACGCTGAGAGGGTGAGTCATTTTGCCTGTCTAAGGGTGATGAGTGGCTTTGACCTTTTCCCTGCCAGTCTTGTCATGTATCTCTAACGTGTTTGTTTGTTGGTGGTGTTGTTGTTTTGTGTGTGTTTTTTGGTGTTTTTTGGTGGGTTTTTTTATTTTATTTTTGGGGGGGGAGGGGAGGTGTGTGTGTGTGTGTTTGTGTTGAGGGATTGAAATGTGTCCAGAAACTTGTTTCACTGGAGTTAAGATTTGAGACATTGAAAGGATTTGTTATCTTTGGCTGTGCGTCACAAAAAGTTGAAACCATACTTGTGTGTTGACACAGGGCCCACCAGGTCCCCCAGGTTCCAAGGGCGAGGACGGTCGTCGTGGTCCATCTGGTATGCCCGGCCCTCAGGGCGTGCGCGGCACTGACGGTGAAAAGGGAGAACCTGTGAGTATTGGTCAAGTCTGTCTGTTTGTCTGTCTGTCTGTCTGTCTGTCTGTTCTGTCTGTCTGTCTGTCTGTGCGTGTGTCTGTGAAAGAGAGAGTTTGTGTCGGCCTATGTGTCTGTCTGTGTGTGTATGTGTGTCTGTCTGTGTGTATACGTGTATGTCTGTATGAACGTGCATGTATTTGTGTGTGTGTGTGTGGGAGTGTTTGAGTGTGTGTGTGTGTGGGAGTGTTTGAGTGTGTGTGTGTGTGTGTGTGGGAGTGTTTGAGTGTGTGTGTGAGTGTGTGTGTGTGTACGTGTGTCTTTCTGTATGCGAGCGTGTGTGCATTGGGCATTGGATAGTGGTGTCTGTATCTCACCTATTCCTTGGACATATAAATGCAACAATGTATGACATCTTGTTGGGATTCCCTCAGCACATGTTACTGGATGTTGGCTAACACAGCATGTTGATGCTTGTCTTGCAGGGCATCATGGGCCCACCAGGAGCCCAGGGTGAGACCGGCGAACAGGGACAGAAGGTTAGTTGCAATTCAATTCTTACTCTCTGATAAAATGTGCTTATATACTTAGAGTGAAGTTTGTGTCAGTTTAAAGGGCTTTAACCCATGTCTTCCCCATGGCATGGGAAGTAACTGTCAGTTTCAAACTTGAAAATTCGTAGCAAAGTAACTTTTTAACTGTAATTTGTCCAATATTATAAATGCTCAACAATTGCTGGAAGCCAGTAGTATGGAGATATGTGTCATAGGTAGCATTTGGAAAGAGATGTGTGTCATAGGTAGCATTATGTAAAGCGACTGTTGAAGTGATCTGCATGATATTGGAGCTCGATCACGCAATAATGGGCGTTCTAGGGTTTGAATGTCACGAGAGCCAAGTACACTGATATCTGTCCCACATGCTTTGCTATGCTTCGAAGGACGCTAGAGCTTGGAATATCAAGAAGGTCTATAATAGACACTGAGATTTAAAAATGTTAAAAATTATTTTGTGTGCAGGGTGAATCAGGCCCATCAGGCATTGACGGAGAACCCGGTCCTAACGGTCCTATGGTGAGAAATATTTCTTGTCTTTTATTTTACGTTAGATAATGCTTTGTTGCTGTGTTTCTTCCTTTTTCTCTGTCTGTTGAGAGATGAAATGAAGGGAAGTAATCGCTTCAGGTATAGAGAACAACAGCAAGTGAGACTTATCTCTGATGACCTCCACTTGTTTTGTTTTATAAAAAATACCCACATTATTTCCGTTATAACTTGATAGTGTCTGAGGACATTAAGTATCCAATAGCCATTGTTAATAACATCGCTTGATTTTTTGGTCAATGTATTGTAAGTTGTATTTGTAACGAGTGTATGCATGTATAAGTGCTACCTGCACCAGGACAATTATCAATGCCTTAATGCTACGTGGTGACATAGGTTCTTGTTCTTATGGGGAACCATGCAGTCTTCCAGTACCTGAGGGAATAAAAAGCTTTGAAATTGAAATGATTTTCATCCTATGAGAAAGATGATTGTTGCTAGTCTTTTTGATGTGTTCAATTTTGGTATAGACTGAGATGAGGATGGGGTTATTTGATTTTGAACTGGATTTTGGATGATTTCAAGCCTCTTTTAAGTCTCTTTTTATAGTTTGTATTGTTGTGTATTTCTGTTGTGATTTCTTAATTAAAGTTTGAATTTTATTTTATTTTTCAGGGACCCATGGGACCATCCGGAGAAATTGGCTTGCCAGGCATTCCAGGCAAACAGGTAGAGTGAGAGAGTCTTAAAGGGAGAGAGTCTGTGTGTCTTTGTGTCTGTTGCAGTGTCATCTGTATCTGTGTCAAAGTTTATGTCTGTGACATGATTTCATTCTGGCATTCATGACAGTATGGCTTGAATTTTTTTCCACAATGTGTCATTCATGTTTTGATTTTTATATTAACCCTTTCGCTGCCAATCAAAACTTCCTGACTGCCAGGGAATATTGGAGTTCGGGGTGTAATAATTCACAAAAAATTCTAGCTCCAAACTGGCAGTAGGTAGGAAAGTAAAACCTATGTTATTTTTAAAGGAAATTCAACCAAGAATCTGTTTTTAGTATCTAATCATGGAAATAATGCACAAGTGCAGGACGGGTATACCCGTCCTAAGGCAGTCAAGGGGTTAATGGTTGTGAGAATTCGTAAACAAAGATCACAGCCCCACTTCCATTCTGCTTTTTCTAAATATTTTACCTGTTTGAAGTGTTCAAGGCAGCTTGTACCAGTGTTTAAACATGTTACGCACTACACAAAGTTTGCTCTTAAAATGTCTGAATCAAACAAGACGTATGAAATCTGTCAAACGTGCTGGTTTAATCACATCCTGATCTCATTCCTTTGCTTCCGAAGGTAATTTAATCCTTTCGCTGCCTGTAGGACGTAAATACGGGTCATGTTTGGTATGCAATTATTTACTGGCAGCGAACAGGTTAAGTGTCAATGAATTTGGTTACATACCTATACATGATGGTGTGGTGGTGTGTGCAGGGAGAGATGGGAATACCTGGACTGCCCGGCTCGTCAGGTGAACCAGGTGCTAAGGGTGACAGAGGATACCGCGGCCCGTCTGGTCAGCGAGGCCAACCCGGACCCCCTGTAAGTTAGGCACATGCTCACACACACACACACACACACGCACACACACACAAGTGCACACACGCACACACATGCACACACGCAAACACGCACGCACGCACACACACACACATACATGTATGCACACACACACATGCACACACAAGCACACACACACACACACAAGTGCGCACACACACGCACATGCACACACACACACACAAAAGTGTTTATTTCCCATCAAAAGGCCACAGGATTAAAGTTGTTTTGTTACCACAGTGCATGTGGCTTTTTTTTATTGGCCGAAACTTGTGCAAGCTGTGTCCCTTGAATTTCAGAGAAGAGTTACTAATGAGCTTTCCTGGTGAAGTTTGCAATATCAATTGTTGTCGTTCTCTTCATTTTCTTTCTCTGTCTACCCTTATTTTTAGCTTATGTTTTTGTATTTGCTGATGAAGACGAAAGTCGAAACTGCTTTCATGTTGCTATTTTCTGGTGAGTACATTTCTATTGTTGTCTTGTTGTCGTTTTGAATTAATTTTTTTTCTCAAAATTATGTCAAAAAAACGTAGTGTTGGCTAACAACAAAAAAAAGGGGTTGGTTTGGGAACCGAAAACACTGAATTTTTACACCCCCGGTATAGGGGTGTGTATAGGATTCGGTCCATGTGTTTGTTTGTTTGTGTTCGCATATAGATCTCAAGAATGAACGGACCGATCGTCACCAAACTTGGTGAACAGGTTCTATACATTCCTGAGACGGTCCTTACAAAAATTGGGACCAGTCAAACACACGGTTAGGGAGTGGATTAAGATTCTACAAGGACTTATAGAGGGACATCTTAATGGTCAAAGGGAAATAACCATTCTCACTCAGTCACTGCCACCAACTGAGAAGGTTATTTCCCTTTGACGGGGGTGTTTTTCCTACCTCGGAGGAATTTCTTGTCTTGTTTTTCTTGGCTTCATCAACACTTAGCTCTCACCTGTCATTGTACACTTCTAATACATTGAAGTGCCTGGGAGCCTGAGATGTTTGGGCCTCTCTGAGTATGGTTTGTCTCTGACGCTGCTAAGATTTATTTATTTCCCGTTTTCAGGGTGTTCCTGGTCCCGCTGGTCCTTCGGGCCCGGCCGGTCAACCTGGACCTGTGGTGAGGCATGCTTTGACCTTTTCCCTGCTGTTCTTGTTGTGATTTCTGTGTGAGTGGATGGCTGGGATGTAGGATTCATGTGTATGAAAGTTCATACAAGTGCATGTTATAAAAGTGTGTGGACAAGTGTGAATGTGTTGTGTGTGTGTGAGAGAGAGAGTGCGTGTGTGTGTGTGTGCCTGCGAGAAGCTTATTTCCATATGTGTGTTTGTGTAAGTATGCTAGCATACAATGGATGTTTAAAAAATGTGTGATTTAGTGAGAGCTATTCTATAGGAGTGATCTTTTTTCTAGACACATTAAAGATCGTCATTCTCCATCTGCTGTTTTCACATTTTGGTATTTTTCTGTGGATACATTCAGACGGTTATTTTTATTTCTTTCAGGGAGAGACGGGACCTTCAGGCCCCCCCGGTACTCCCGGTGAGCAAGGACCTATTGTAAGTACAGTACCGCCTCTCTGCTTCTTGTCTCCTCTATCTTCTTTGTCCAGTGATTGACCTCAATGTCAAGCATTTCAAACACAGAGACTACCGTGTCAACTGAGAAAGGAAACTAATGCACCGGTCCGGCATTTTTCTTACTCCCCCCACAAATTGCTGGTTTGGACTAGGAAATCTGCGAGTGAGCATTTTCTGATGGGACTGAGAAAGCCAAACCCTGTGTTATAGATATTTGACCTCTCTCTCTCTCTCTCTCTCTCTCTCTACCGCCCTGATATGGCCCTTCGTGGTCGGCTGGGCGTTAAACAAACAAACAAACAAACAAACAAACTATCTCTCTCTCTCTCTCTCTCTCTCTCTCTCTCTCTCTCTCTCTCTCTCTCTCTCTCTCTCTCTCTCTCTCTCTCTGTATATGTAGTTTATCTGTAAGTACTTATTATTGGTTTTTTTTGTCTGGTTATTATTTAACCATTGTAGATTAGACCCTCTTTAGGGCGAGGGCCAGATGTAAAAATGCAAATCACTGCTTATTCTATTACCCTCATTAAATAAAGAATTGTCGTCTCTGTCTCTGTCTCTCTGTCTCTCTCTCGCTCTTATTTATTTTTTTCCAAAGATGTTTGACATTGTGCTTGTGATTGCAGGGACCACCAGGACCGTTGGGCAAGAAGGGTGGTCGCGGCCTCAAGGGAACCAAGGTACGCAGCACCAACACCACATCTCCTGCTATGAAAACACACAATATTTGAATAGCTAGAGTTCTCTAGGAATCTGTCATAATGTTGCACTTAAAAAGGCAGCCAGGCATACACGCTGAGCTATATACCCGCTTAAATGCACGCTTCTTATAGTGTAAACAGTTCGACTCACGGTCTCAGTTCTGGCCAGGATTTTACACGGGATAAGACCATCCCTCCACTTGGTCACATACCAACAATGAATAGCCTGGGTGTTACATGGGATAAGACCATCCCTCCACTTGGTCACATACCAAAAATCTACACCCAACAACTGCTTGCTGATGTGAGTTGGCATTTTGATGAATTGATTTTGTAAAACGTGTATAGAAAAATGTACAAAATGAATTCATGAACAAATTCACCTGGGCAGTTTATTTTTGGTATGTGATTATCATTGATGATTGATTATAATTATAATGATAATTAAGGTGTGTGTACTTGCAGGGTCACCGTGGACCTATGGGAAACCTTGGACCAGAGGGACAGCCAGGCTCCAAGGGAGAACCCGGTCCGTATGGACCACCTGGACCCAAGGGAGACAAGGGACCGGCGGTGAGTTCTATTTATCAATGCAGTGCAGGGTGGAGAAAAGCGTGTTACAGTCGAATCTGTCTTTAACGGCCATATGTGTTTGCATGTGTGCCAAGCCGTTTGCCAGACATGAAAACAAGAATGTTTGTGTGCCAAGCCGTTTGCCAGACATGAAAACAGAACTATTCATGCTGAAAGGTCACTTACTGGGCTGAAAGTTCACTTACTGGCTGTAGCCAGGTTACGGAAGTTGCTTGAATTTGTCATAGAATGGATAAGTACATTGTTTAGCATGCTATTTCTAGAAGCCATCTTTCTGGTTTTATGAGCCAGGCAAACTGCAGCATTAATTGCCAACACATTCCATGAAGAGGAGTGCAGGTCAAGCCTGATGTGGCCTCAGTTTGTGCTCGCATTCTCAAATCTGATAACCAAAGGGAAGTAAGCGGTCTAAATGCACACCACATGAGTAATAGAGTAAGTGAGAGTTATTCGTAACCATTCTCCTGACACCTGAGAGAATGACAAGCATTGAAATGAACAAGTGACTTTCATCCTCAAAACTAATTTTATTTGATCAGGTGTGAAAAAAGCATGAGATAAATACTGTTCAACTGCCCTTGTGAGACCCTCCAATTTAAGACTCCCCCCCCCCCCCCCCCCCCCGCGGGTTAGGGGGAAGAATTTACCCGATGCTCCCCAGCATGTCGTAAGAGGCGACTAACGGATTCTGTTTCTCTTTTTACCCTTGTTAAGTGTTTCTTGTATAGAATATAGTCAATTTTTGTAAAGATTTTAGTCAAGCAGTATGTAAGAAATGTTAAGTCCTTTGTACTGGAAACTTGCATTCTCCCAGTAAGGTCATATATTGTACTACGTTGCTTCCTCCGAAAACGGCGTATGGCTGCCTAAATGGCGGGGTAAAAAACGGTCATACACGTAAAATTCCACTCGTGCAAAAAACACGAGTGTACGTGGGAGTTTCAGCCCACGAACGCAGAAGAAGAAGAAGTACTACGTTGCAAGCCCCTGGAGCAAATTTTTGATTAGTGCTTTTGTGAACAAGAAACAATTGACTAGTGGCTCTATCCCATCTCCCCCCTTTCCCCGTCGCGATATAACCTTGAACGGTTGAAAACGACGTTAAACACCAAATAAAGAAAGACTCCCTCGCTTTTAAGACCCTGTTTTCTCAGATTGCCTGATAAGAACCTCTGTCAATTTACCCCCATTTTAAGACTCCCTGCTTTTCAAGACCTGATTTTCTACGATTTTTGGAGGTCTTAAAAGGGGGGTTCCACTGTAGTGGTTGCATGTGTCATGTGTGTGTTGAAGTCGTTGTATGTGAGACGTTGACTTGTTGTTGCATGTGTGTGTTGAAGTCGTTGTATGTGAGACGTTGACTTGTTGTTGCATGTGTGTGTTGAAGTCGTTGTATGTGAGACGTTGACTTGTTGTTGCATGTGTGTGTTGAAGTCATAGTGTGCGAGACGTTGACTTGTTGTGTCATGTGTGTGTTGAAGTCGTAGTATGTGAGACGTTGACTTGTCGTTGCATGTGTGTGTTGAAGTCGTAGTGTGTCAGACGTTGACTTGTTGTTGCATGTGTGTGTTGAAGTCGTAGTGTGTGAGACGTTGACTTGTTGTTGCATGTGTGTGTTGAAGTCGTAGTGTGTGAGACGTTGACTTGTTGTTGCATGTGTCACGTGTGTGTTGAAGTCGTAGTATGTGAGACGTTGACTTGTTGTTGCATGTGTCACGTGTGTGTTGAAGTCGTAGTATGTGAGACGTTGACTTGTTGTTGCATGTGTCATGTGTGTGTTGAAGTCGTTGTATGTGAGACGTTGACTTGTTGTTGCATGTGTGTGTTGAAGTCGTAGTATGTGAGACGTTGACTTGTTGTTGCATGTGTGTGTTGAAGTCGTAGTATGTGAGACGTTGACTTGTTGTTGCATGTGTGTGTTGAAGTCGTAGTATGTGAGACGTTGACTTGTTGTTGCATGTGTGTGTTGAAGTCGTAGTATGTGAGACGTTGACTTGTTGTTGCATGTGTGTGTTGAAGTCGTAGTATGTGAGACGTTGACTTGTTGTTGCAGGGCGCCCCCGGCCCCCGCGGACCTCCTGGCAACGACGGAGCACCTGGCATTCCTGTAAGTTGTCGTGGTTACAGTCTCCATTGGTTTTCATACACTCTTTACAGTGTAGATGGGAAATGTACTTGAGTAGCAGGGATGGTCAAATCGCCCGACCGATCGCCAGGGGCGAGTAAAAAATCCGTCGGGCTAGTAGAAACCGACAACTGCCAGTGAAAATTCTGGTCAAATATTGTAATATTGAGTTTCAAAGCCATATAAACACTGCATATGCAGCAACTATGGTATGTACTGGGCCAGTGACATTTTTGGCAGGCTAGTGACTTGTTTGAAGCTGCTCGCCCGGCTGGCGAGTTAACATTTTAAGATTTGGCCATCTCTGAGTAATAAATACTCAGTTTGAGGATGGGAATTCTTTTTTTTTTCACTTGGGATAGAATACATCATTGTTCCACATTTATTTAATTTATTGTAAAGCGCGGAGAGCACAGAATTATTCTGTGGTTTGGGCTGTAAAAGTTGTGTGTTTTTGTGTGTTTTTCTTGAAATTACGTGTTAATGATTTAATGAGTTTAATTTTCATGACTTTTTTTCAGGGACCTATGGGACCTCCTGGACCCAAAGGAGAACCTGTAAGTAACACTGCATCCGCCTTGTAACCCGTCATGCATGACTTTACACACAGATAGATGTCTTCTCTCTTGTTTGTTTTTTGAAAATAAATAAAATAAACTTTTTGGTAGAGCGTGGACCTTGTTATCTTTGGAGCCGACAAATAATAATGAAAAAATGAACAGAAAATGAGGACTTTGTTTGAAATAAACAGACAGCGAAATAACAGACATGGTAACCCATACGATATCGCCGTATTTTGTACGAATGATTGTCGAGATTACAGTCAGTACGGTCAGTGGAAAAAAAATATGACCCTAACCCTAACCCTAGACTACTTTTCTTCACAAGCGCATCCCGAAGCCGATCCAGTATTTTGACACATGATTACAGTTTTTGTCAGTAAACATTGAAAGAAGCATGTGTTTTAAATGTTTTGGTAAACTTGAAGTAATGGTGTGATGGACGCGCGAGAAGCATGTTTGAATCATCGATGTTCAAATGTTCTGTGGAGTACGCTAATTTTTCTGAAAATACACCAAGTTTATGTGAGAATACTCCAAGTGCAAAACTGGGGTTCTGAGGTCTGAAATAATGATGAGCGGATGTGGACTTGGTACAATACACAGGGGGTACAATACACAGGGGGTACAATACACAGGGGATACAATACACAGGGGGTACAATACACAGGGGATACAATACACAGGGGGTACAATACACAGGGGGTACAATACACAGGGGGTACAATACACAGGGGGTACAACACACAGGGGGTACAACACACAGGGGGTACAACACACAGGGTGTACAACACACAGGGGGTACAACACACAGGGGGTACAACACACAAGGGGTACAATACACAGGGGGTACAATACACAGGGGGTACAATACACAAGGGGTACAATACACAGGGGGTACAATACACAAGGGGTACAATACACAGGGGGTACAATACACAGGGGGTACAATACACAAGGGGTACAATACACAGGGGGTACAATACACAGGGCTAACACCTTTCCGGTTCTCGCCAGAAATCCGGGTTTTGAACACTTTTAAAATCGGAAAATCCGGTTTCTTAAAGTAAAAGTAAAACTTTTTGTTTGTGTTTGGTTTGGATGGTTGGCGGAGGCAGAAGGTGTATTATTTTATCATTTATTAACATACGTTTTGGTACCAGGAGAGGCTATTCTTTGCCCCTGCCGCCGTGGACCCTGGCCTTTCACGTTTTTCACTTTTTGTGTGTGTTAGCCCTGAATACGGGGCCCGGGTAGCTCAGGTGGTAGAGCACTGGACTTGTGATCGAAAGGTCGCTGGTTCGAATCCGGGCCGGGACGGACACGGGTCAATCTTATGTGCAGATCCAGAGACAGTATCCATCTCCCACCCCCGTGTCACCACAGTGGCACGTAAAAGACCTCGGTCATTCTGCCATAAGTGCAGATGGCTGATACCACCTAAACACGCATACACTTGTGTATCTCATCTAAAGTCGGGTTAAAACCCGGGAACATGCCCCTAATGGCTTTGCCGTGAGGGCGTAAAACTTGAATTTGTCTCAGCCCTGAATACATGTTTGTGTTGATGTGTGCAGGGTGAACGTGGATCCAAGGGAGAACCAGGCACCACTGTAAGTTGGATTGTAGTGTCAACGTTATTTGTCTTGCTTACTGCCTTTACTGCTTTCTTCTTTCCCTTGTTTTAATGTTGTTGTTAGTGGTTGACAGGTCGTATCATATTATTTTATAGTTCAAGTGTGTGGTGTGTGTGTTGTGTACATGTGTGTGTGTGGTTTATTGAAGAAATTCTATGTGCCTAAAATACCTGTCCCTCCCTTAGAGGCCGAAGGGCACATGAACTTATACACCCTGTCAACAACAAAGGACACAAACTCGTGTATTGACTCACACGTTTGTACACCACACACGCATGCAGACACACGCAGACACACACACACACACACACACACACACACACACACACAAACAAATACACACACACACACATTGCCACTTTCATATTGATATACACATACACGACCAGCCACCATCCCAATCTACTATACTTATTACTGCACTTGTTCTTCTACCATACAACAAAGAACACATGCGCGCGCGCACACACACACACAGACACACACACTCTAACACTAACACTTAAAACACACACACACACTAACACTTAAAACACACACACACACACTCTAACACTAACACTTAAAACACACACATGCAAGCACACACACACTAACACACACATTGCCACTTACCCTCTCCCCTCCACACGTATGCTACTTCTCTAACCACGACACTCAAACCCTCTACCACACGTATCATTCTACTAAAACACCTTCACTATCCAGGGCCCGTCAGGACAGCCAGGTCCCCCAGGAGACAAGGTGCACGTGGGCCCCGCAGACCTGGCCACCGTACCCGAGCAAAGGCGACGACGCAGGCGACGACGACGAAAGAGGCGATCTCTGGACTCCAACGACATCGACTTTGACATCCAGAGCATCTACACTCGTCTCATGAGTCGTCAGCAGGACGGACAGGCCTTGCCGGTGAGTTGGCGTTGTTTGGGTTGTGGTGTTGGGAATAGATGATGTTTGGAAATATCTCGGTCGGGTTTGTGTGGGTTGTGAACAGCTAAAATAATACCAAAGTCACCAACCAAAGTCACCAACCAAAGTCACCAACCAGTCACCAACCAAAGTCACCAACCAAAGTCACCAGCTTCACAACTGAAGAAATACTGTGATAGTAACTCGAGAGTTTGTGTTGTAAGGTATGTGAGAGGGAGAGGATGTACATTTATTATACAGATTTGCCAAGCCCTTTTTCAGGTTGAGAACCTGCAAAGAAGTGCATAACACGGGTAGACTGGATGACTGTCCCCAGGGATAGCAAAGTAAAGATACACCCCCCAAATTTTTATCTTTTTAATTGTATGGTAAATTTGACATAGATAATAAATCCTGGCAATAACTTTGTGTGTAGTGTAACCGAGTGCCGAAACACTACGATCACCTCGGGAAGCGAAGTGCAATCAAACAGGATTGAAAATGTTAGGGCTAATTTCTTAGCCCTATAAAAACTGTTATGCAAACCCGAAGGTTTCCATGAACATACAGACAATCGGAAACCACCAGACCCTATCACAAACAGAATTCTACAATACACCGGTGTTGACTTTTAAAGGCCAACAACTCGGGTGCAGAGTCTGCTGTGAAAGGAGCGGTAGCCTCCCCTGTCACAGTAGAACAACACAGTGGAGCCCCCTTATTCAGACCTTAAGAAATCAGAGAAATTCGGGTCTTAAAAAGGAGGGAGTCTTAAAATGAAGGTAAATTCACAAAGGTGTGAACAGACAATTTGACAAAACTAGTTTTAAAAGGGAGAGAAGACTACATATAACACAAGGTGTTTAAAGGGGGGTTATTCACTGAATAGTTTTCCCACTCAGTTTACACACAGATTGCAAAATACATGACAGATTACACAGCTTGTTCTGGGACTGTGTGCAGCTGCAAGAGGTGATCCAGGAGGTATCCACGGTGATGCTGCAGCACATCGACCAGCTCAAGGCCCAGGTGGAGAACATCAGGTACCCCCAGGGCACCAGGGAGAACCCCGCCCTCTCCTGCAGGGAGATCATTCTCGGACACCCTCAGTTCAAGACAGGTGAGGCAACCTACCTGGCTTTTCTCGCCTCTTTGGTACTCTTCCTGCACTGTGTTTGTTAGCATTTGCCCTTGGACACCGTCAGTTGAGTGCTTTTGTGAACAAGAAACAATTGACAAGTGGCTCTATCCCATCTCCCCCCTTTCCCTGTCGCGATATAACCTTCGTGGTTGAAAACGACGTTAAACACCAAATAAAGAAAAAGAAAGAACACCCTCAGTTCAAGACAGGCAAGCCTGCTTACTTGTTGAGAAATATTGGCCCAAATCATCGTTCAGGGTCACACAGCAGTCATGAAGTGTTTTAAAGTGTTGACATTGTACTTTTCCCAGAAGTTGTATGTTTAACAGAAGTTTATTTTGCTACAGCTTTTACTCCAACTCCCCCTTAATTAGGCAGTGTCCACTAGTCACATCTGTTCTTTGTAGAAAAAAGAAGAATGTTTTAGAAAAGGGGAATATTTTCCATATTAATTTGAGTGGTACATGTACCTGTGATGTAAGGACCCTTTGTTGAGAGGACACCTTTGTTGAGAGGACACTTCCCGTAAAAGGACTTCTTCTGTTGTCCCTTTGTCTATTATCTGGACCAAGAAATGCCTGTCATGACAGGCCACCTGCGATTTAGGGACACTATCAGCTGGTCCCAAGGGTGTCCTTTCATTGCAGGTACCACTGTATTGTTAATGTATGTTGACCATCAGATCACTGTTTACTGTATTTCATGTTTTAATTGGTTATCTTTTATTTTTACCAGCGACTGCGATTTCTGTCGCGTTATGAAGTTGCATGAGGCAGTGATGTGTGTGTGTGGGGGTGTGTGCGTCGGACTTGAGGTGAGGAAGCTTTTGAGTGTATGTTGCTAGTTTTAGTGAATGTATTTTTAAATGCTGTCCACCTCCCGCTGGTTAGGGGGAAGAATTTACCCGATGCTCCCCAGCATGTCGTAAGAGGCGACTAACGGATTCTGTTTCTCCTTTTACCCTTGTTAAGTGTTTCTTGTATAGAATATAGTCAATGTTTGTAAAGATTTTAGTCAAGCAGTATGTAAGAAATGTTAAGTCCTTTGTACTGGAAACTTGCATTCTCCCAGTAAGGTCATATATTGTACTACGTTGCAAGCCCCTGGAGCAATTTTTTGATTAGTGCTTTTGTGAACAAGAAACAATTAACAAGTGGCTCTATCCCATCTCCCCCCTTTCCCCGTCGCGATATAACCTTGAACGGTTGAAAACGACGTTAAACACCAAATAAAGAAAGAAATGCTGTCCAGTGTCGTTTTTAAATTGACATCGTGTTGGTGTGCATGGCTGGAGTGAATGTTTCTTAACCGCAATGTCAAGACAAATTCCCAACCTTGGGCAATTAAAGATTGTGTATTCTGTTTTCTGTATGCTGTGTTTATCTATTTGTGTACCTGTGTAACAGGGTGGTACTGGATCGACCCTTCCCAGGGCTCCATAGAGGACGCCATCCAGGTGTGGTGCAACATGACCAGCACCATCCAGACCTGCATCTACCCCACGCCCAAGACAAAAATGGTCAGTACGCTCACCGGGGATGGTCAGATCTCACAACTTTCACTCGCCAGCCGGGCCAGTAACTTAGCCCACCAAAAATGTCACTAGCCCGGTACTGAACACTTACCACATACGAAATAACGGTGAGTCCATGGACAGCCGGGCTGTGGTCAGCGATGAGCATGCTTTATATGGTTCTTAAATCGATGGTACTTGTACCACCGAAAGTTGTTTTGCATTTGACCAGAATCAACTGGGCGAGCTGCCAGACGGTTTCTACTAGCCCGGTGGAATTGTTACTCGCCCCTGGCGATCGGGCGGCCGATTTGGCCATCCCTGATGCACACAAATCTTCAAGCACATTACCAAAACATGTCCCTAGTTGGCCACCTAGGCCACAGAGGATGTCAAATTTTGAGTTTCACTCCTACTTTGAAGTCTTTGTTGTCAGTGTCACTGCCAAGAGATTGGAAGGATTTGAACAGTTGTCAGTGTCACTGCCAAGAGATTGGATGGATTTGAACAGTTGTCAGTGTCACTGCCAAGAGATTGGATGGATTTGAACAGTTGTCAGTGTCACTGCCAAGAGATTGGATGGATTTGAACAGTTGTCCCTTGTGCTAAAAAGAGAAAGACTTTGTCTTTGTAAAGGAAACATTTATGTTTGAAAAAAATCAACATGGCCTTGCAAAAATCTGTTGGTATTTGGTTATGTTTGCGTTGTGTGTGTGTGTGTACACTGGAGTGGATTGACTAAGGTATACATTGAGAGGATTGACTAAGGTATACATTGAGTGGATTGACCAAGGTATACATTGAGAGGATTGACTAAGGTATACATTGAGTGGATTGACCAAGGTATACATTGAGTGGATTGACCAAGGTATACATTGAGTGGATTGACCAAGGTATACATTGAGTGGATTGACCAAGGTATACATTGAGTGGATTGACTAAGGTATACATTGAGAGGATTGACCAAGGTATACATTGAGTGGATTGACTAAGGTATACATTGAGTGGATTGACTAAGGTATACATTGAGTGGATTGACCAAGGTATACATTGAGTGGATTGACTAAGGTATACATTGAGTGGATTGACTAAGGTATACATTGAGTGGATTGACCAAGGTATACATTGAGTGGATTGACCAAGGTATACATTGAGTGGATTGACCAAGGTATACATTGAGTGGATTGACCAAGGTATACATTGAGTGGATTGACCAAGGTATACATTGAGTGGATTGACCAAGGTATACATTGAGTGGATTGACCAAGGTATACATTGAGTGGATTGACCAAGGTATACATTGAGTGGATTGACCAAGGTATACATTGAGAGGATTGACTAAGGTATACATTGAGAGGATTGACTAAGGTATACATTGAGACTGTGTGCTGTGTTGACAGATGACGGAGCAGTACTGGAGCAGACCCGAGGGGAAAGCTCGCTGGTTCAACAAACTCCAGAATGGATTTACAGTGAGTCGTTTCTATCATCTATAAACATTGCAGCATAGATATAAGCAGCAGCATCAAAGCGCCTTGCTCAAATACAAGATGAAAGAAACAAGGGAAGTAAGCACTCTAACCATCGACAACAATGCTAAGTGCGAGGTATACGGAACCCGTCTCCTATCACCTGGGAGAAAGGGATGTGGTCAGCAAAGGAACGATGAATTGTTACCCTCGTTTAAGGATATACAAACTTGATACATGCACAGACGCGCGCGGTGGCGTGGCGGTAAGACGTCGGCCTCCTAATCGGGGGGTCGTGAGTTCGAATCCCGGTCGCTGCCGCCTGGTGGGTTAAGAGTGGAGATTTTTCCGATCTCCCAGGTCAACTTATGTGCAGACCTGCTAGTGACTTAACTCCCTTCGTGTGCACACGCAAGCACAAGACCAAGTGCGCACGGAAAAGATCCTGTAATCCATGTCAGAGTTCGGTGGGTTATAGAAACACGAAAATACCCAGCATGCTTCCTCCGAAAGCGGCGTATGGCTGCCTAAAGGGCGGGGTAAAAACGGTCATACACGTAAAAATCCACTCGTGCTAAAAACATGAGTGAACGTGGGAGTCTAAGCCCATGAACGAAGAAGAAGAAGAAGAAGATGCATGCACAGGCTGATGGTGACCTTACAATTAATTTTCTACTGCTGATATATTCTTGAAATTCTTTGTCACTTCTCAGGAGACATGCAGAAGTTTTACATGAAGCCATTATTCACGTTACATGACGTTTTTTCGAAGTTTGTTTTGCTTCTGACGTCGGAGATTTCCATTCAATAGAGAGGGTCAAAGAAGAGACATCTTGGTGGTGTTTTGTTTTAATAATAAATATTGTATCTCATTAACATGGGTTTCTGATTTCCTGACAAGTTAATAGCTGTATTCGCTGTGTGTTTCAGATTAAATACGGCTCGTCCATCCAGCTGGGCTTGTTGCGACTGTTGAGCGAGGGTGTGACTCAGCGCTTCACGTACTACTGCTCCGGCTCAGCGGCTTGGTTCGACCAGAGCGCCAGCAACCACGACAGCGCCCTCTTGCTCAGAGGAGACAACGACTACGAGTTTGACACCAGCAAGTTTGCTTTTAAACAGATCATCCACGATGGGTGTCGGGTAAGTGTCTGGTGTGCTGGCATTGTATGCAATTTTAAACCAGAGAAGGATTTAAGGGAACATTTCTTGCAAGAAACACATGTTTTACCTTTTTCATAGAAAGTTGGGTGTGGGATAAGTTTATGTTAGGGTGTCAATGTGTGGTATTCAGAGGTAAACAGGAATAAGCCAGGTTGGTCTGCTGGTTATGTCTTATAAACAAAAACTGGGAGAAAAAAAGTGTGCTCTAATCGTGTCTTCCAAAGAAGTTTTCTAGGCTTGCTGGACTTTCATCATGTGATAAAGCTAATGTGGTGTCTTCCAAAGATAGGTTTTTTGTTTGTTTGTTTATTAAAGAATAATAATTAGCTTTTGAAGCCATCAAGGGTGGGGAAAATAACTTGTAAAATTGAACCAGATCTTACAATATTTAGCAGATGCAATATCCTTTTAAGATGTTAAAACATACAAAGGGATTATTGTTTCAAACATTTACACTTAAAAGATTTATGTGCTGCTCTTTTTCTCCTATCCCAATGCCCCTGTACAGAAAGGCCTCTGAAGTAACTTTATTTCTCCTGTGTGTTTTCAGGATCGGCGTCAGAACGGCTTCACAGTATTTGAAATCAAGACGGGCAAGTTAGACCGCCTGCCCATCGTCAACTTCATGGCACAGGACTACGGCAATCCCTGGCAGAAGTTCGGCTTTGAAGCGGGCCCTGTGTGCTTCCACTAGCCTGTTCTGCTGTCTGCACCGCTGCTTGAAAAGTCATCACATTTTTCTCATGTTTCATTCATCGTTACTTTGGAGACATGCTGTTTGCACCATTTTGTGTCAGGATCAAGTGCCTTCTTCTCTGTTTTTGTTTTACTGTTTAAAATGTTTTATATCAATTATTAGACTTAGGTTTATATGAAAAACAAAACAGTTCATTTTCTGGAGAAAACAAATTGGTGCTAAGATAGATTTTGCATTTGCACCCTGGTGCTACTTAATAATGATAATAATATGGGAGATTTATAGAGCGCTTGACGTTCTCTAAGCTTGACAGACTTTGCATTTCAACTTTGGTGCTATTTTAATTTTTTGCCGTTAATATTTCTGCAGGCATAGATTGAGCATTTTGACTTTTGTTTTCTCTTTATTTTCCACTTTTGAATTATAGCAAGGTCTTTTTTTCTTTAGCATGCTGATGCTTCTGTCGTACTGATCTCTTTTCTTCTGTGAAGACTCTGTGATGTAATGTAACATTTTTGTTAAATTTCTTAATCTGCAAATAGCATGCATTTTCAAGGCAAATCTCTCTTGTCCATGTTGATTTCAATATCTGTGCTGGTTTTTTTGTGCTCACAGCTGCTAAGTCTTTGTCGACATGTCCAACATGTTGTCAGTGGCATAGCTGTTGTGCCGTTATCCGTCCAGTTTTAAAGTTGACATACGCTGGTTTTGATTGGTGGATGGAAACTCTTTGTGTTTGTTACACATAAGCTCATTGGTGCTGTGCAAAGTTGTCTCGATTTTTTTCTCTTCTACTTCATGTCGTTTAACATTTTGAGACTTTCATGTTTCTCACACCATTTTTAAAGCACGCTTTGTTTTGTTTGTCGTCACTTGATCGTGCTTACTTGTATCATAGGAACTTCATAGTATGACTGGATTTAGAGCCACATTTATTCCGTCCAGGACCGAAAGTCAGAGCAAATGTAACTTATGTGTGCATTTTCGCGGCTGAAAGTCTTCTATTTTGTACTTTTTCTATGTTAAGTTGTACAGGTTTCTTATTGTTACCTACACAGATCTAATCATCGTTAGTCATCCAGGTACAATGAATCAGGTTGATGCTGAAAGAACGACTTTTAACGAAGAGTGCGTGCCTTTTACAAAATAATGCACTCAGGGTGAATAATGAGCAAGAAAACCACTGTTCATGTTCGACCATCTTAAGTTTTTACCAATCTAGGGCATTTGCAATATCTGTGATTACAAGGACCATTGCACCCTGGGAAATGCTATGTCACTGCCAACCAGACTTACTTCGCTCGTAGGTTCAGACACAAAGATAACTTTTGAATAAAAAAAAAAGAAATATATGCCTGTACCATGTCTCCAACCCTTTGTTTTAGTTTTCATTATTTTCCTGCATTTGTTTTTACTTTCTTCTGTATGTTTGTTGCTAAACTGTACTTATATTAATTGTAGCTGATCCCATCTCCCCCCCCCCCCCTCCCCCTTTCCCCGTCGCGATATAACCTTCATGGTTGAAAACGACGTTAAACACCAAATAAAGAAAGAAAGAATTGTAGCTGAGGAATCAATTTTGGAGCATATTGTGACTTTACTTTTAACTACATTTGTTAGGTAACATTATGTTTGAGGATTTTACATTTGTTATATGAGACACTGCTTTTACCTCTTCCTCTCTTGTGAACTCATTGCATAGATGATAGGAGTAACTTGTACACCCTCCGCGGGTTAGGGGGAGTCCCATATTGGTTGGGACGAGAAAGAATTTACTCGATGCTCCCCAGCATGTCGTAAGAGGCGACTAACGGATTATGTTTCTCCTTTTACCCTTGTTAAGTGTTTCTTGTATAGAATATACTCAATATTTGTGACGATTTTTGTCAAGCAGTATGTAAGAAATGTTAAGTCCTTTATACTGGAAACTTGCATTCTCCCAGTAAGGTCATATATTGTACTACGTTGCAAGCCCCTGGAGCAATTTTTTGATTAGTGCTTTTGTGAACAAGAAACAATTAACAAGTGGCTCTATCCCATCTCCCCCCTTTCCCCGTCGCGATATAACCTTGAACGGTTGAAAACGACATTAAACACCAAATAAAGAAAGAAAGTAACTTGTATCATTTTAGCTCTGGTGTTTCAGAGTTAAGCAGGGTGACAGTAGTATTTCGTTGTGTTTATTCTGTACCTGTGTACTGTTTCGACACAGTTCCTTCCCTTTATTAGCAATTTAAGTGTATTATCATCCAGGCCTTCCTTTCAAAATGTCTTGGTAGTGTAAAAGATAGGGTTTATAGTGCTATGGTAGTCAGTAAAATAAGTTTTCAGCAACAATGGTTTGCATTAACTGTTCAGCACTAGAAGCAGAGACAACTTGTGTCTGTTTAACATTTTTCCTGGAGATATAAGGTCACAATACGCTCCAAAAGTGTAGTCCGTGATTGTACCCCACTCTCATTCATTGTTTTTCTCTCTGTCACCGGGTGATGGGGTGGCTGTTGTGTCAGATCCGTGGAAGGGAAAGCTGAATGTTGTCGCTCTGTGTCTTCAGGGGCAGTCACTCTGCCTTCAGGGGCAGTCACTCTGTCTGGGCGAGTTGATGATGCGTGTGACCGGGGCGTGTTTGTGTGAATGCTGGGTCTGGGTTGAAATGTCAGCTGTTTGTTTGCTTTTGGTGCTTTGCTTAGTTTGGAGTGCCGTTTTTCTCTGCCGTTAGCCTTTCAGTGGTGGAATGGTTCTTTCTTGGTGCTTGCCCTTTATGTGATGCATTTTAGTGTGCTGATTTTGTCTTTTGACTGAAATGTTGACTTTTGATGCTTCTTTTGCCTGATTTAGTAAGATTGTGCAGTTAGTGCCTTTTGGCAGTAAAGTTTAGCTGTTTTGGTGCTTGTTTTTTATCCGATTCATCTCAGTGTAGTTTTTGACTTTTGGCTGTGAAATGTTCACTTTTCATGCTTTTCTTGTACCTGGATGCATTTTAGCATGCACATAATGCCTTTTGGCAGTAAAATGTTCACCTTTGATGCCTTTTCTTTCACCTTATTCATTAGAGAGTGCAGTTTTTGCCTTTTAGCGGTGAAATATTTCTCTTATGGTGCCTGTTGCAGTCTTTTTGGATAAGGGATTTTTTTCTTTAGTATTTGATGGCTGTGTTCCAGATCAGGGATGAAATGATGCCTTTTAGAACCTTTTTTTAGCATGTCCGCAGTGATATTAGTTGTTAATGTTTCTGTGTATAGGTTCAAAGCTCAGATAAACTTGCGCTTTTCTGAAAAATTGATTTGGATTTTGTGTAGTGCATTGCTTGGTTTAGACACCTTGGTTGTACGGTTCTTTTACTGTACACCAGTTGTGTCTAAACTGAGAAGTACCCTACACAAATCCATGACCATTTTTCTGAAAACAAAATTTATCTGAGCTTTCAAACTATGCACAGCAACATCAACAACAGGTATCACAGCACACTTGCTGAAATGTGTGCCAAAAGGTGTCATTTCATCCCTGATTTGGAACACAGCTGTCAAATACAGAAGAAAAAGATCCCTGATCCAAAAAGACTGCAACAGGCACCAAAAGAGAAATATTTTACAGCTAAAAAGCAAAAACGGCACTCTCTAATGAATAAGGTATAAGAAAAAACATCAAAGGTGAACATTTTACTGCCCAAAAGCATTAAATGCATGTTAAAATGCATCCAGGTACAAGAAAAAGCACAAAAAGGGAACTAAAAGTCAAAAACTATGCACTCAAATGCATCAGGTGAAAAAAACAACAGCACCAAAATAGAATATTTTACTGCCAAAAGGCATTAACTGCACACTCAAATAAATCGGGTGAAAAAAGAAGCATCAAAAGCGAACATTTCACTGTCAAAAGACAAAATCAGCACACTAAAATGCATCACATGAAAGGGCAAGCACCAAGAAAGAACCATTCCACCACTGAAAGGCAAACAGCAGAGAAAAATGGCACTCCAACCTAAACAAAGCGCCAAAAGCAACCCAACGGCCGACATATCAGGCAAGAACCAGCAACCACACGCTCACACAAACACACCCCAGTCACACGCATCGTCTACTCACCCCGACAGAGCGACGATCCTGAAGGCACAGCCAGCACCATTCAGCTTTCCCTTCCACGGATCCGACACAACAGGGCACCACAGCTAGCCATCACAATGCAATCTCTATGAAATCTTCAAGCAACACGCAAATTCAATTCATGGATTTATTTCTGCATCTGCAGGGCATCATTTTTGTATTTCTTTTAAAGAGGAAAAAATCATTTATCAATACACCAGCAACACATGGGCTAGAGAAATTAGACTTCAAACATTCAAAACAGAATGTAAATCACAATTCCAGAGAAGCATTTTCAAGCATATTTGACAATCTTTGATGAATTTAATCAAAATAAAAATAAACAAATAAAAAATATTCATCATATTCTGCACTTTACGTCAAGCGAGCCTATCAAACAAATGAGTCTACAGCAGAATGAAATTTCCGATCTAATCGAAAGTCACAACTGAGAAAATGGGACAACAGGTGTATGGCATATACCTGAATCAAGTATGGTCCTATCAACTTTGCGCACAAATGAACACTTGCAACTTCACAAAATTGTGTAATCATTCATGCATTCGAGGTTAAAATAGCACTGAACTGAACCCTTATTACAGGTAAGCATCACATTTTTCTACAGATTAAGCCAAAATCCTGAGGAATAAGAAACAGGAATGGCAGAGAAATTAGCTAGTTCTTAATTTAACGCATAATCTACCTCTCTAGCTATAGAATGCAAAAGACAAGACACATCTGAAGGCTGATAATACAACACATGTCAGAAATGTCCTCTCCATCAAAACAAACAAATGTTCAGACTCGTTCTCCATCAAAAAGAATAGGTGAACAAAATAAACGGGTGGAATTCACTGTAACCTTGCATGCAGGATTGTGTGTATGTGCTTCATCCTATTGTTCTGTGTGTGTGTATGTGTGAAGACTGAAGCTGAACAGTCACCCTCTTTTTCTGAAATGATGCCTTTACTAACTAAATGGTCCGTCACATGATTTCGTTTGTAGTCTTCTAATTCACAAAATAGCCATACCAAACGTGACCAAGAGTAAAAAAAAGAAATGGACACAACAATATCAATATTGCTTGAGCATTCTCCAATATGAATAATAAGTCACAAATTAATCCGACACTGCCTATCTGTCCGAAAATCCTGATATATATGCATTCAAACAATCAAAGTAACATCTTTAAAACATCAAGTAAATCCTACCATGCCCATATATCCAAAAACCCTGGTACATGCATTTAAACAAACAAAATACCATCTTAAAAACAAAAACAACAACTAAATCCTACCATGCCCATATATCCAAAAACCCTGATACGTGCTTTCAAATTAACAAAATAACATCTTCAAAACAAAAAACAAACGGAATCCTACCATGCCCATCTATCCCCAAAACCCTGATACATTCAAACAAACAAAACAACATCTTAAAAACAAAAAACAAACGGAATCCTACCCTGCCCATATATCCAAAAACAATGCTTTCAAATTAACAAAATAACATCTTCAAAACAAAAAACGGAATCCTACCATGCCCATCTATCCCCAAAACGCTGATACATTCAAACAAACATTAAGCAACATCTTCAATTTGTTTACAATTTTTTTAAACGGCACAAAACAAAACTGACGCAAAGAAACTCACATTTGACCAATGTCTTCTTCTCCTCCTTCGCTACATTTGACCAACGTTAAACATGTGGCTGGATAAATAAGTGAGAGCACCGACACCTAGAGGAGACTGCGATCATTGCATGGTGGAGAGCGTAGAGAGAGCGGTGATCAGTCTGTCCATCTCTGTGCTCAGGTGATGCATCTGTAACAACAGGTACGTATGCTTGCGTTACCTTTCAAGTTTGTGGTATTGTGCAGTTGATTACAACACAACACTAAACACCATAGTACAGTACAGTACAACTACAAGACAATATTACAACACAGAACAATACTACTTTATCATCTGATATTTCCAAGAAAAATATTCCTTTTTGATACATGCAATTGATCATGATACAAACATACAAAGCCACAAAAAACAAAAAAAAATAAAATGTCGGAAGATGTAAGAGTACAGAAAACACAGGCCCCCGTAGCGCAGTGGTTAGTGCATCGGGCTGCGGGCCGGGACATCGTGGGTTCGAATCCCATCAGGGTCATGTGGGTTTTTCGGGCTACGGTCGGCTCCTACCCAGAGTGGAAGTGCTATGGTTCCTATGGGAAGGCTGGGATCACGCAGCCGAGTGTCATTCACTTAACGAATGCGACTTTGAGGGTGCTCAGGTTCTGTATACCTGACCAACACCGCAGGTGCGGCAGTTCTCGGGCCTGGTTGACGCCAGGATATATTATGACAGTAAGCGTAGAGTGCTGCCCTGTTTGTTTGTTTGCTTAACGCCCAGCCGACCACGAAGGGCCATATCAGGGCGGTGCTGCTTTGACATATAACGTGCGCCACACACAAGACAGAAATCGCAGCACAGGCTTCATCTCATCCAGTCACATTATTCTGACACCGGACCAACCAGTCCTAGCACTAACCCCATAATGCCAGACGCCAGGCGGAGCAGCCACTAGATTGCCAATTTTAAAGTCTTAGGTATGACCCGGCCGGGGTTCGAACCCACGACCTCCCGATCACGGGGCGGACGCCTTACCACTAGGCCAACCATGCCGGTGCTGCTGCCCTGTCACGTACAGCAGTCCCTCTCATGAACGGACACCCTTGGGCCATAGCAAAACTGTCCGTACATTGCAGGTGTCCGGTCACGGGAGGGGTGACCACACCACCCCCTCCCCCATACACTCACACAGAGACACACAAACAACAGGATTGAGTCTATGCTAATCACTTCTTGTGGCTACTAAACAATAACAATAAACTCCTAATACTTCTTTAAACGTTCTTAGCGAACGACGAAGAAGAAGAAGAAACGTTCTGTAAAAATGATTTGTATGAAAAGTGTTGAAAAGAAGAGATAAAATAAATCTTCAAGGCAGTGAACACACTCACCATGCACTGACATACGAAAGCAGCCACACAAACACAGCACAGAGGAGCGTGTGCAGATGCTTTGCAAGAATAAGCTTGAAAACCAGTTTGAATAAATAGCAGCAGATAGAGCTGCATGTCATAATCATGTAATTTATTTTCTTCTTGTCTGGCTTTATTGACTGCATGCCGATCATGTGGCATGGCAGTGACTTTTCACTCTTCAGTCGGAAATACACTGTACATAACACAGCTCCCACTCTCCCTCACTAATGCCTACCCCAAGCCGTGACAACTGATGCTTGGAAATTGTGTGGAAGAGTACACCTCTCTATTTCTCTCCAATGCTCTTCCTGCCACGGCCGCGCATAGCTTGCCTCTTTACTTTTAGCAACACCAGCTGCGCTACCGCGGATCTAATCTCCTGAGCGGCCTGCGAGCCACCGAGGGCTGCCAGCGGCGAGCACGCTGTTACGCGATACCCCAGCTGTCAGCGGGCTGAAACTGCTCTTTCAGTGTGCGCGGGAAAACACACTGCCTTTGTTTTCATAGATAAAATAATCTTCCCATTCATGCAGTTGCAACGCTCTTGATCTCATCGCATAGTCCAGTGAACACAGTTTACATAGACACCAAACACTCCTGGAGAAATGTGAGCGTGATTTGCACTAAGCCCGTTATAATGCATGCATTCTACACGTCTTACAGCACAGTCACATGCACACAACACAAACAAGCACTAACTTCCACCCATGCTGTGTGGTGCATGTAAGAATTTTGATAGAAGAAATTAGGTACTAGCGTGACTACAGTTAAGCCTCTCTACGAATCACTCACTGAATTGTGTAGAACACGTCATTAGCGCTGTGGAGGTCGGGGTCAATAAACAGACTGGCTCCACACTGTCTGCGGCGCGTACTCCAGTTTCGTGTTGGTTCACACAGACAGTTAGCGAGCCAAAGGCCGTTTGTCAGTTCTTTGTGCCACTGGTTTATCCACTCCTTATTCGCCTAGTATTAGCTACCAGAAATGTTACTGTCCGATTTTGGTTTGCACTCAGTTACCTATTGGATATATATACAAACAATGTGTTGACCTGTACTCTCTCCTGTTACATTATTTACCATAGTCAATAGCACCTTTTTGTCTTTTCTTTGTTTTTATTTCTTCAATTTCTTGGAAGTAGTTTGCATCGCAGGAGAAGAAAGAATGTGTTGTTCTTTGGTGATCAATGCCAGACGTTCGCTGTCATTCTTGATCGCCCAGAATCTTCGCTTGAGTTGATTGACAGTGGCGTGAATCTGTTCTCCTCCCTGCTCTCCGTGCAGCGCCAGTCCAAATCCCCACCTGCTGATCCATTCCACGCAGTGTGTCTCCAAAATGTGTTGTTTGGGGACAATGTTTACCTGGGGAAATGTGGTCCTGTAGAATTGCATGTAGTTTGAAATAGACTTGTCTATTTCAGGAATTGTTTCTTTTTCAATGGGCCGTTTGTGGGAGAGCAGTTGATGGACTTCAGAATATAAACGGTTGAGTTGTAAAAACTCATCTCTAATGCCCTGGGCTGTATTGTGAAGCTCTTCGCTGTCAGTGAGCTCAAACGGTTTTTTGACAACGCTGTCACATATGGCTGTGTAAACATCTGGCTTCAGGTATTTGTTACAATGGTTGCCGATAAATGAGCGACTGTGGAAGGCTTGAACCACTATCTTATGTTGGTTTAAAACATCTTCTAGGTTTGCTGTGACAGGCCCAGAGCGAAGTTGAAGTCCACTTTGATCTTCTTTCAGTGTCTTAATTTCGACATCCAGTGCATGCACAGCGTCATAGAACTCTTGCGGGTCTTTGGAAGCGTTGTGTTGTGGGTCTGTGGGGACAGCAGATTGTGTCGTCTGTGCAAATACTACGCGTGTTCCTTCCCTTTCTAGCTCTACTTTTTCTCTCATCTTTTCCTGGATGACATTTAACGATTTAACGTAGCTCTGAAACTGCGGTGTAGTTTCTGACAAGTCCAATTGGCTTTCTTTGGCAAGGGCGATTGCAATTTGTTCATCAAGAGTGTGGCATTTTTTCTCGAGCAAGTCGTGATGTTTCTTTGCTATGCCCAGCAGCAGGTGAAGGTATGGTGGAGCTACCTGTGTCAGCTGAATGTCCCATATCGGTGCTGTCACAACATTGTTGAATGCCTGTGCAGTCACTTTCCGTCCTCCTGCTCTCTTGAATCTGTTGTGATCTTGCTTGATGTTATTCAATGTCCTGGGTACAGCAGACGGTCTATTGGATGGGGCTCTCTGTATTTGTAGCTTTGTAGCTTGGCACCACAGACATGGATGAACGCCCTGTGCGCCGGACAGTCCATAGAGCTTCAGCAAAAAGTCGTAGTCGCCAAAAAGAAACAACTTGACTTTCTTGTCATGCCAGATCATGTTGGATAGAGTGGTGAGTTGATCCTTGAATGGATGAAGTATTGATCGGAGATTCCTGACATTGTCTTTGCATTCCACCAAGCAAATCATAAACGTGTTTTCCTTTGAGTTTGGAGAGTCAACATTGATGACTTGGAGAACGAGTTTAAAACTGTCACCGCCGTGATCACCTCCGACTTTCACCCATACTTCGTTACTGGGTATGGTGTCGTCATGCCATGTGAGCCGCCCTTTTTTGTCGAGCTGATCAAGGAGATTAGAAACAAAGACCGGAACATCCTCTATCTTAGCAACAGGCACATTTCGCTTTGCTTCTGTGTCTAGCGTTTTGTCGTAAAAAAAGACAGCGTTCTGATCGACTGTTACCTCGCCACACATCGATTCAGCTTGGTATGCTCGTTCTTCTCTTTCACTGCTGAGAAGAATGCCTTTGCCTCGCATGAGTTTTCGGTGTTCTCTATGCTTGGTGTGACTAAGTTCAAGTTTGGTTTTTAATCTTGCCGATTCTTTTGCTGTTAAATGCACTTGTCCACACCCTGCTGTTTCGAGTATCTGCCTCCTTGTTTGTTTCGTCGTAAGTTTCAGTTCTGTTCCATGTTGCCGAACTGCATCCTCTGATGATACCCCTGCTGTTTCCTGCCTCAGTTTAGTCATTCGATTTGCTCTCCTTTTTCTGAGAGGGGATTTTGCATCCCTTGAGGACTTTCTTGGTTTGACTATTTTTTTTAGGAAAATACTCTGTCCTCCTGTTCGACATTCAACAGTGTGTTTGTCTCCCGAAGCATTTAATTTTAATTTGCACATTTTTGTGAACAGCTTCTCTTCTGCTGTTGTTAATGGAAGATTTAACTCTTGGATGCTCCGTATGGTTTCTGCAGCCGTGAAAGACTTGGTAGCGCAGGTCATTGAAGTTGGAAAAGAAACTCTGGCCACTTTACGTTTGACAGGCGTGTGACACACCTCCACTAATGTTTTGGCGGTGGGGGTAGAAGGGCAAGTGTCAGGGGGTAGACTCTGTGACGTTACAGTTGCTGGGTTTGCAGTTGAAAAAGACACTCTGGCAACTTTCTCTTTGGCAGGCATGTGACACACCTCAACAACTGTTTTGGCGGTGGGGGTAGAAGGGCAAGGGTCAGGGGGTAGACTCTGTGACGTTACAGTTGCTGGGTTTGCAGTTGAAAAAGACACACTGGCAACTTTCTCTTTGGCAGGCGTGTGACACACCTCAACAACTGTTTTGGCGGTGGGGGTAGAAGGGGAAGGGCCAGGGGGTAGACTTTGTGACGTTACAGTTGCTGGGTTTGCAGTTGAAAAAGACACTCTGGCAACTTTCTCTTTGGCAGGCGTGTGACACACCTCAACAACTGTTTTGGCGGTGGGGGTAGAAGGGGAAGGGCCAGGGGGTAGACTCTGTGACGTTACAGTTGCTGGCTTAGAAGGGGTGGAGGCAGATGGTGGTGAAAAGCAAGTCACATCACTTACACTGTCATTCTTCGAAGGGGTGGATCGAGGTAGATGGTGGTGAAAAGCTAGTCACATCACTGACACTGTCACTCTGGCAACTCTGCTGTACGCCTACATGGCTGCTATGATCGGGTTTCAAAGGCCGACCGCCTTTTCGCAGCTGTTTAAATTGGCTACACACACTGCAGTCATCGATGCTGGCAGAGCTGTCAAACAATGTCCAAATTGTGGTGCTCTTATCCAGGGCAGAAGATGCGGTTTCGAGTGCTTTTCCTGATGAACATGGCCTACGTTTCAACATATATAGCCTCTTATGACATTTAATGCACATTGTCTTGGAATATAAGATCCCGTCAGTGTCTTTGTTAATGACAATTCCATGAGAAAGTTTCAAGTCTGAGGCAAAGTTAACACATAATTTAGCAGGTGTGCTGTCCCTTTTTCTCCGAGATCTTTCACCACAGATTCTACAAAGAGCATTTAGCTTTTCTAAATGACTTGATTCCGAGTGCACTGTGGCATCCATGTTTGTACAGAAGCTTCTCTATACGCTAGTTTTATTTCTGTCTCAATAACATAATAATAAAGAGTGTCCTCGGAAATCTCTCAGTCGACATACTAAAGAGCACACATCAAGCAACTGGACTCATAAATAATATCGGCACACAAATCGTGATGCACAAGATAATCCATTTTGAGAACACAAGAGACAGCCGCAGACCAGTGTACTCCACAACACAGAAAATAGACCGTATACACAGGTTATATTTCTGTCTAAGTTACATTATGCTAAAGAGTGTTCTCAGAAATCTGTCAGTCACATAATACGACACACACACACACATAGCAATTGGCATCAGCAATTGATATCGGCACACAAATCGTGATGTAGAAGATAATCCACTTTGAAAACACAAGAGACAGCAGCAGACCAGTATACTCCACAACACAGAAAATAGACTATACACAGGTTATACTTCTGTCTAAATTACATTACTCTAAAGGGTGTTCTAGGAAATCTGCCAGTCACATTATAAAACACACACACATAGCAATTGGAATCAGCAATTGATATCGGCACAACAATTGTGATGTAGAAGATAATCCACTTTGAAAACACAGGAGACAGCAGCAGACCAGTGTACTCCTCAATACAGAAAACAGAACGAATTCCAGAGCCAAGGAGTGACCTAGAAACACTCGCTGCCAGCCTCAGCTCTTATCACTAGCCTGGCGGGTCAAATTACAGCCTGCAGCTGGGGAAACTTAAGCGGCTGTTTTGGGCAGAATTCGTGAGCCGTGCTGCTGACATGCAGTGACACCGGACACCCCACAGAGTTTAGCCAGCTACCCCTCCACCCCCCCCCCCCCCAGCCCCTCTCTCTTACTCCCTCCAGCCATGTACTGTTTGGGGCTGTGGCCAGAGAGGCCAGCTGCACTGTTCACTCAGAGCAAAACCAGTTGACTGTGTCGTAACTTTTGACAAAGCAAGACAACTGAAGGGTTCACAGATTAGGCCACCGACTCACTGGTCAAGGCTGAGGGGAAACAAGAGTATCTTGTCAATGAAAGAGGTTACACACAGACACACGATGCTGGGAACTGTGGCCGGTTTTTCACTCTCTTTCGCTCAGGACCTTCATCGACTGTGGTTTCTGTTGTTTACGTCCAACAGACAAGAATAAAGAGCACAGTGCAGTTTCATGTTGGCATCTTCGCATGTACTCCACTCCTGACCAAAACTACCCCCCCTCCTGATGGTTACACGTGCACTCAAGTTATCAGTGACTGTCATCACGCCATTGCGGCTGTGATCTTTGTACCAAGAGCCGGACTGCTCTGTTATCGATTTTGTTGTGGTGAAAATTTGACGATGGTCTCAGGGATATCGTTAGGCGTCGGACATCGGACATAGACCGATTAAAAGGCTCAAATGTCCAATTCACAGAGCCGCATTGCGGTCAGATGTCCTATCGTTTTCAACTGAGCGCGGTCATGGTCCGATAAGAACTCCATTCTTTTGGACAGCGCGATATTTGATAATTTTCTTTTCGTGATAGTGCTGAAGTTTTTGGTTGTTTTTTTGGTTGTTTGTTTATTTTTTGTGTGTGTCCTGTTTGAAACAATTGTAATAAAACAATATACGCACACAAAGTTGGTGAATATACTGATATGTGTGTTTGCACATGATAATTTTGTGTTTTGCACACAATTATAATGTCCGATTAAAATGTCTGAAAGCAGTCAAATGTCCTATTGATGCCGAAGAGTTCAGGACATTTGTCCTATAGGTATGAATTTGTGGCAACATCCCTGTGGTCTGTTCGGCTGTTGGGGCCGAAAATGAGTGTCCGCGTCCACGTTTTGCAGGTGTCCGTTTAAGGGGGGGCAAATATAGAAGGAAAACACTCCGTGCCGAGCAAATGTGTCCGTACATGTCAGGTGTCCGCTCACGCCGGGGGCCGTACATTGCATGGACTGCTGTAGTCTCAAACCAAATTGGAAATCCAAAGCATCATCATTATAATCATCCTCATCTCATTAATCATGTCCTTGCTCTTGTGGCCCTTCATGCTCGGAGCTCTCATGGTGACCTTGGTCTCAGTGTTCCTGTTCGATCCTTCCCTGAATAGTAGTTCTGCTGTCAGTCTTCAACGTGTGACGTTCTGGGGGGGTCGACGGAGGGACGTGGTGGCAGTCTGCTCTCTGGAGTGGACGCTCACTCAGTCTGGCTCCGCGACTTAAGTCAATGTCGTTTGTAGGGGGCATAGTAGGTAGTGGGCTGCGTCTGTTAGCTCGGGACAGACCCACTACTGAACACCGTCGAAGTGACTCAGCAGTGCAGTGTCACCTACCGCAGCGACCCGACATCCTCCCCTGGAGCGTCTGTAAAATCGACAAGTCTGGCAGCGGAACGAAATTCAGAGGTGGTTGGAGCAGCAAGTGCAGGGACGGGGCGGTGGAACAGGTGTAAAGACCCCCCCCCCCCCCCCAAAACAAATAAAAACAAAAAAAGAGTACAGAAAACCAAACATTCACCTTTGTATGAGAAAAAGGTGTGTGTTTCACTTCATGCGTCTCTCAAACAATGGTGTCAATAGATTGAAAATTCTAGATTTCGGGGTGTGTGTGTCTGTGCGCGCGTGCGTGCGTGCATGCGAACTCTAAAACATTATTGGGGGACAACCTATCCACACTACTGACCTTCTCAGCGTTCTGAGAGCGGACCTCCTCAGGGACCTTGGTCTCGTAAGTCGGCACGGCAGCAGCGTCCTGAAGTTTCTTCAGCTGTTTGCCCAGCGAGTCCTTCTTCGTCTCTAGCTTGCTGATCTCCTTCTCCACGTCAATCACACCCTGGAAAAAGCAAGAACAGAATAACAATAATGTACACACACCATTATTTAAAAGAATGTGTCCGCTGTTTGTAAGGCCTAACAAAAAAATAGGTGTGGTTACGGTAACCCGACCTACCCTATTTTTAGGGGCCGATCCTATAACTTTTTATTACATTTGTCAACAAAAAACAAAAACAAAAAAAACGAGTGCAAAAAACGCAATGAAAGCGAAAGCGCCCGAGTCGCACACTTATTTCCCTGTCAAGTAGGGTTAATTTGTACACATTAGAAAAAAAAGTTAAAAAAAAGTGATTGCCTACCTACCTACCCTATTTTTTTGGGCTATGTTACCGTAACCACACCTATTTTTTTTGTGGCCTAAGCTGTGAGTGTGTGAGAGTGCGTGACTGTGTGTGTGTGCCCGTGTGTGCATGCATCTGAGAGCACCGAGAGAGTCTGTCTCTGTTCAGCTTTAATTGTGTGTCAGTATGTGTTTTTGAGGGGTAGACTGTATGTGTGTTTTAAATTGTTGGAATAATTTCTTTCATACTTTTACCATCAACAAACACACCAATCTGGGTAAAGTTCTACAAATATCAGCCCAAGAGAACACAATTTAAACAGTTTATGAAAGAAATAAACATACAAAAATATAATCAAAAGAGAACAAGAGGCGAAGCCATCAAGGCTCACGTAAGAAATCGACAAACAGTAACACAAACTCAATCACTCCGTCACACACACACACACACACACACACACACACACACACACACACACACACACACACACACAGAAAGAGCATAGGTGAAACTGTGCAAGAAAGCGAGACACTAGATCTAGATCTGTCTGTCTGCATGTAGCCTACTTACAGGGACACGACTGCCAACTAGTCTCGGCCCGCTCAAAATAACAATGACCGAGACCACACACACCACGCGAGAGAGAAAGACTACTAAGGGAGGCATGCCGTCATGATGCATTAATTGACGTCAAACACTGTTGACCGTGACGTAATCTTATGCGAGCTTTATCCATAGTCTTGGATAACCACTCACACATAGACTCGGAAATGTTAAAGTTTCTACCACAGACATACACATGCACAAACACACACACACACATGCACACACACACACACGCACAGACAGACAAAGTTACGATCGCATAGGCTACACTTACGTGAGCCAAAAAGGAAAGAAGACAGACACAAAAAGGTGCCACAGAGGGAAAGAGCAGGCCAACTCCTGGCAAATATAGAATACTGTGTTTCCCGTCACTCACCTTGAGCATGATGTGAGCCTCACAGTGAGCGTTGACGGTCAGCATAGCACAGCCAGCAGGCGCCATGTCCTCCCGCAGGTAATGCACAGTGCTCGTGTTGGCCAGCGTCGACACCAGGGTCTCGTACTTCTTCAGTGTGCTGATTGTTGCGTCGTCTGCGCACCTCAGGTAGGCTGGAAGGTAAAGTATAAATCTGGGATTAAGATTGGAAATTTGAAGAAAAAAACCACTAACAATAGAGTTCGTTAATGGGAGAAATGATTGAGCAAAATGTCCATCTCCTCTGGTCATATACATTCCTACAACAATCTGTACTTTTGCTATAACTTTCTACGATCTATCCATTTTTTTCAAAATTAATTCCTTTTCTAAACTTTTTTTTCTCTTTCTTTTTTTCACAATCGAATTCCGTTTCTTCTTTCTCTTTTATTGAGTGTTCTTTCCTCTTGTTGGAGTCTAACCCATCTCTTCCCTGAAACTAGCCCCCACCCATCTTGCCCCTGCCCCTTCCTCTTGTTGGAGTCTGACCCATCTCTTCCCTGAAACTAGCCCCCACCCATCTTGCCCCACCCACCTTGCCCCCACCCACCTTGCCCCCACCCATCTTGCTCCTGCCCCTCCGCTCCTGCCCTCTCAAATTTTTTGTTTGTTTGTTTGCTTAACGCCCAGTTGACCACGAAGGGCCATATCAGGGCGGTGCTGCTTTGACATATAACGTGCGCCACACACAAGACAGAAGTCGCAGCACAGGCTTCGTGTCTCACCCAGTCACATTATTCTGACACCGGACCAACCAGTCCTAGCACTAACCCCATAATGCCAGACGCCAGGCGGAGCAGCCACTAGATTGCCAATTTTAAAGTCTTAGGTATGACCCGGCCGGGGTTCGAACCCACGACCTCCCGATCACGGGGCAAACGCCTTACCATTTGGCCAACCGTGCCGGTTGCCCTCTCAAATTACCTTCACCCCAAAATCATTGCCATGAAATAAAACTGACTGTCGATCTTCATCTTGGGGACCAGCATGTAGTCTGCCCTGATGGAGCGGATGGTCTTGATGACGTTCTGGGCAAAGTCGACGTCTGCCTCCAGCGCTGTGTCTCGCAACTGGAACTGTTGAAAAGATAAACAAACATTACATCAGCTGATAACGATTTTCTAGTTGACCAATGTCATGGTTTGGAAACATTTTGATCACAAACATGAAAACAGTTCAATACTAAGGCAAGCTATTCCAAAATTTAATTTTCATTAACTTTCGCTATCTTAAGTATCAACATCCCAAACAACAAGAACATTAATACTTCTAATAATAATACTACTGTAATAATAATGCATATTTTTTGTCAAACCACATGTATAGCTCAATTCTGCGCAGAACGCTATACAATCATTTGGGGCGAAAAATCAC
>NC_090259.1:11132363-11322355 GCF_037325665.1 Littorina saxatilis
TTATGGTGCATAGCTTCATTGCATGCGTATCTACTTAAAACTCAAATTGAATAAGATAAGACAAAGTAAAAAAACATTTAAAACACACACACACACACAAATGACTAAAAAAGCTAAAGGCCTGACCCTGTGCGGTATAGGAGACCAGGGCAAAGCGGAGAGCGTCAGTTCCACATTCCGGGATTCCCTGGGGGTAGTCGATTTTCTGCACAAAAGCACAATGTCAAAATCAGTGATAACAACAACAAAAACACACAAATCTAAACAGCTATAACAAGAAATACTCCCCCTACTCCCTTTTATAGCATCTTGTTTTTGTTAAAGTTTTGTTCATAACATCTGTCATTTTACACAGAGAGAATCTTTGCAAATTATTTTGTCTACTGAACTAGACCGGAGATAAAGTTGAGTCAACCCAGAACATTAGAATTCGGGAAACATTTAAAAGTCCACGGTCAGAGAAAACTGGGTCTTAATATTGAGGGGTTGTTATCTCATTGTCTCCCAGGTACGAATATATCCGTACCCACTCAGATGGCTCTATCTGACCTGCTACGGATATATCCGCACACCCAGTCACTTCAGTCGCTTCCTGTAACGTCGATCTAACGCCTACATTCCATCGTGTTGATACACAGTTGCTACACAGTTACTACAATTCTGAGTGACCTGCTGCAGCACAGCTGGTCTCGGCTAAAAAAAACTTAGTCAACATAGGTGGGGTAGAAAGTGTTAAAGGAGGTCCCCTGTACTTAATTTTTGGTAACCGGAGGTACTATACTGTTCAAAAAAAGAAACGCATAGTTGCTACTTGCCAAATTTGTTTTATTTTTCGAAAAAATTAACAGAAAATCCAATATTTAGATTATTTGTTTGAAATTTGGTATGGACACAGTTGAATGCACACACAGTTCATTTGCATCTTCAAATCAATCAGTCAATCAATACGATTGGGTGCCGAGGCTGTCAAGTCAGTAGGGGGTGTGACTGCCTTGAGCAGCAACAACTGCCCGGCACCTTCTGGGCATGGACTGGATCAGATGCCGGATATCTTGCTGTGGGATGGTGTCCCACTCCTCCTGAAGTGCCTGCAATAGATCGCGGTGATTTGCCGGTGCTTCTTCTCGCCTGCGCACACGTCTGTCCAATTCATGCCAGAGGTGTTCTATCGGGTTCATGTCTGGCGACATGGATGGCCAGGGAAGCACCTTGACATGGTGGTCGGTGAGGAACTGGGTGGTGAGTCGTGCTGTGTGCGGGCGAGCGTTGTCCTGCTGGAATATGGCATCCTGGTCAGCCAGAAGAGGAAGGGCGTGTGGGCGCAGAATTTCCTCCACGTATCGCTGGGCAGTTATGCGCCCTTGGACGTGCACCAGGGTGCTCCTTCCAGCGGTATTGATCGCCCCCCACACCATGACGCCTCCACCACCATGAACGGGTGCCTCATCCACACAGTTGGGCGCGTAACGTTCGTTTACTCTCCGGTAGACCCTCCTCCGACCATCATGTCGCTGGAGCAGGAAGTAGGACTCGTCGCTGAACCACACGTGTCTCCAGTGATTCCGGACGGTCCAGCGAAGGTGCTGGTTGCCCCACTGCACTCGGTTCTGGCGATGGCGGCGGGTGAGGACAGCTCCTCTGCGAGGTCTGCGAGCTCTCAAACCAGCTTCATGCAGGCGGTTCCGCCCGGTTTGGTCCGATAATCGGTGTGGCCCGGGGAGAGCCTGGACAGAAGATGAGGCCGACAGGAAACGATTCCGGAGGTGGCGGAGCCGTATGAAGCGGTCGTGAGCAGCAGTTGTCGCCCTTGGTCTTCCCGCTCGTGGCAAGTCAGCAACGGAGCCAGTGGCTTGAAACCTGACCCACAGTCTACTGATGGTGCTCTGGGACACGTGGAAGTGCCTGGCGATTGCACTTTGACTTTGGCCTGCTTGTAAACGACCCAATGCAATTTGGCGGTCTTCTCTGCTCAATCGGGCCATCTTTCGTCGCTGAATTGTCGTCTGATTTTTTTGTGGCGAACAATCCGCTTTTATGGGTTTTGGAAGACATGGTGAGAGCTCAATATTCCCCGAGTTTCACGAGATTACACTGAAGCATGACGAGTGGTCATGCCAAATGAGCAATTTTGACATTGTAGCCACTGATAACGCATGCGTCACGTGCAGAGCTCACTTGTGGCAATGGACGAAAGGTCGACGACCAGATAAACATTTTCTGCAGTTTGGTGGATATCCTTGTAGCCATATAACTAAATTAACCAAATATTACAAGCTATGCATTTCTTTTTTTGAACAGTATATATACCTCTGATTTTATGTGATGCAGAAAACTGACCAGGAGCAAACTTCATTTTTTTTCTCTGCATAAAATACTCTCCACACAGCTGACATAGAATAATGAAACACACATACCTGTCCTTCAATGGCCTTCTTGTACTCTTTCTCATCCAGGTTGTAGCTCTGAAGGGACTCGTTCAGCGCCTGGTAATCGCATGATATAGACAACACAACTTCAACATCACAGTCTGGCACAAACACTCCAAAAGTAAAACATTCCAAATGCTGCAAGAGGAAACGTTCAGTGACTAAGAAGATAGTTTGTGGTGCTTTCCTGTGCTGACCGTAGTAATAGCTGTCAATGCTACTTTTCCCTCTGTTGGCACAGTAATATGATTGACTTACATTTTAAACAGTAACAAGCAGAACTGCAGAAGCTTCAATGAACAGAGAGCGACATAGTGTGCAATTTACTACCTCTCTTAAGGAAAAACAGTAAGGCCAACAAAAAAAAATAGTCTGTTTACGGTAACCCGACCGACCCTATTTTTTTCGCGCGACCCTAGACTTTTTTTGGCATTTGGGGGAAAAAAAAAGAAAAAAAAAACCCATAAAAATATGGTTTTTTGGAAAAAAAAAAAAAAAAAAAAAAAAAAAATCCCGTCCTACCGACCCTATTTTTTTGGCCTATGTTACCGTAAACAGACCTTTTTTTTTTTTGCCTAAGGTAATTCATGTAGTCCTGTGAGGCTTCCCTTACACAATATCTAGTTGCTTTCTCCCTGGGCAAAGCGAGTTTCATACCGTAAAGCACTATCCATATTTGTTACCTGTTTGCCAAGCCCTGAGACTTTAGATGTTAACATGAAGTTCTTTGTTATGCCCAAATGTCCACCCACACCAGGGTGTTCGAAAACCAAAGAGAGTCTGCATAAACTTGAAATTAATCCCTTGACGAGATTTTAAACCCACACTGATAGCAACAAACAGAGGTTACAGAGCGAGCTAGCGACTCACTCGGCTTTCTTCCCGTCATCTATCATTCAATCAAGTTTGATCATGTGTGTGCCGTTTTTGAGGCAATACACAACTAACCAAAGGTCTAACACATTATCACCAAAAAGCTACACGCATTACTACCCAAAGGCCAAACACATTATCACCAAAAGCTACAGGCATTACTACCCAAAGGCCAAGCACATTATCACCAAAAAGCTACAGGCATTACTACCAAAAGGCCAAACACATTATCACCAAACGCTAAAGGCATTACTACCCAAAGGCCAAACACATTATCACCAAAAGCTACAGGCATTACTACCCAAAGGCCAAGCACATTATCACCAAAAAGCTACAGGCATTACTACCCAAAGGCCAAACACATTATCACCAAAAGCTACAGGCATTACTACCCAAAGGCCAAACACATTATCACCAAAAAGCTACAGGCATAATACCACCCAAAGGCCAAGCACATTATCACCAAAAAGCTACAGGCATTACTACCCAAAGGCCAAACACATTATCACCAAAAGCTACAGGCATTACTACCCAAAGGCCAAACACATTATCACCAAAAGCTACAGGCATTACTACCCAAAGGCCAAACACATTATCACCAAAAGCTACAGGCATTACTACCCAAAGGCCAAACACATTATCACCAAAAAGCTACACGCATAATACTACCCAAAGGCCAAGCACATTATCACCAAAAAGCTACAGGCATTACTACCCAAAGGCCAAACACATTATCACCAAAAAGCTACAGGCATTACTACCCAAAGGCCAAACACATTATCACCAAAAGCTACAGGCTTTACTACCCAAAGGCCAAACACATTATCACCAAAAGCTACAGGCTTTACTACCCAAAGGCCATCAAACAGTACTACAGAGGAACCTGTCCGTAACGACCACCCAAGGGACCCGTTGCTATGGGAAGGTGAATTATACAGGGACAAAAATCTAAACAAAATTGACACAGTAGTAACCAGGTTAGGTCTTTCTTTATCAATATTTTGGCAGCGACAAACTGCCTTCTTCAGGATGGTATGATGAAAATCGTCAAATAATTTAGGGAAAAAAATCGTCGGGATCTTTTGGGGTTGTCATGGTGGAGGTTTCTGAGAGGTGGTCGCCAGGGCAGGTCGGACTGTGCTACCCAGACAGTTGAGTCAACCTCAATTTGACAGACCTCGATGGTTGTGCCTGTGATGACGTCGACAGGGTCGACGATGTTGCCGAGGGACTTGCTCATCTTGCGTCCGTGAGAGTCGCGCACCATGGCGTGGAGATACACCTGCACAATACAGGTGTGTTGTAGTTGGTTGTCTTGCGTGTAATCTTCTTCTTCAGCGTTCCAGATTTTTCTGGTTACGTGTGAGCTCGTTTGCCCATTTGGGTTCCCCAAACTATACTCAGAGCATAGTCAGCTTCACTCCGCTTTCGTTGAGTAGGCATGCTGGGTATTTTCATGTTTCCATAACCCACCGAACTCCGACATGGATTACAGGATCTTTTCCGTGCGCACTTGGTCTTGTGCTTGTGTGTACACACGAAGGGGGTTAAGTCACTAGCAGGTCTGCACATAAGTTGACCTGGGAGATCAGAAAAATCTCCACTCTTAACCCACCAGACGGCAGCGACCGGGATTCGAACTCACGACCTCCCGATTAGGAGGCCGACGTCTTACCACCACGCCATTGCGCCCGTCTGTCTTGCGTGTAATGAAACAAGTTATCTGGTGAACTCTGAGGTGAAATGATCTGTTTTGTATTGACATGAAACATGCATCAGTTCGTGAGCTCAGAACACAGTCATTAATAACGCTCATTTTTCAATTGTTAGCAGCCTCTCTGTATGATATTTTGACACCATTTAGGTTATGAAAATGATGAAGTCTAGAGTTCTTCACAGGGACTCCACCCAACTCCAAAAAAACCTAGAAAATCACACACAGATATACACGCACACAGAGACACACATGCGCACGCAGATACACACACGCGCACACAGACAGACACACACACAGACACGCACACACACACAGAGACATACACACACTCACACCCCCACCCCACCACACACACACAGAACACACAGTGTAAAGAAGCCTGACCTCAGGGAAGGGCAGCTTGCCGAGGAGTGTCAGGCCGAACATGACCATGCGGGCCACCCAGAAGAAGAGGATGTCGTGTCCGGTCTCCAGCAGATGGCCTGGGTAGTACGCCTGCAGGTCGGGCGTCTGAAAGTACAGTTAACGTCAACCATCACAATGCTGAATGCACAATGTTTATTTTTTTGCTGCTTTAAAGGCACCGACGTTCCGGTCTAAACATCCCCACAGAAAAAAAGAAACAATACAACTGAGATTCTTAATGCCGAACAACACTTGATTAAACAAACGAAGGCGTCTCTGTTTGACCATCTCTTCCAAGGAGAGATCTCTGACATCAAAACTTAATGAAATTTCAAGAAAAAAATGTTAATGCAAATAATAGCGTAACATAAAAATTCTCTCATTTATCCTGCAAAATTGCCTCCCAAAGAGCTCCCATACACACCCACACCGTACCTCATCTGGCCATCCGAATATGGAGAATGGAAAGATAGCCGAGGAGAACCACGTGTCCAGAACGTCTTCATCTGAAAAAAAAAATGGAAAAAAAAGTGCAGTCATCCGCACACATTCACACATTCACCCCTACCACGTGTCTGGTTTATACACCCACATCCGATTCCAAAAACCTTGTGAAATCGTCCCCGCTCGATAGTTATATATTTTCTGTTTCAAGCCTTCTTTTTCACTATTCTGATACACAATGATTTCAGCATTCCAGTATCCACTGATCAGATTGCTTTGCTACACAGTGGCTCCAGATTTTGTGTTATAACTGTAACTGAATTGATTGCTGCACTTCTCCCCGTTCTTTTTATCAAGTGCAGTGCTAGTCTAAAAAGGTGATCTGTATTGGAAGTTTTGTTTCATTTTTTCTCTCCAATACTGAATATGAAACGTGTGAATGTTTTGGACATGATTCTTATATGCACTTTTGCTCTGTTTCAAAGGCACTTTTTAGATTTCGTGTGCAACGGTTGGTCTGTTATTGTTTTTTATAGTTCCTTCAACCTATTAGGCTATCCGGGACCAATGCAAGTTTGTTTCCTTTCTCAGTTTAAAACTAGATTGGTTCTGTGTGCAACAGCGAGGTTGGTTGGTTGGTTGGTTGGTTGGTTGGTTAATTATTATCATTTATTATCGTCTCTTCAGCTGATATTGCTATTCGAGACGATTGCAATTTGTGTTCCTTTCTCAGTTCACATTATTATTATTATTATTGTGATCATTTTTATGCGCCTAATCTAGACATAGTAAGCTCCATGCTTAAAACTGTAGAACCTACCTACGTGAAGATATGTCATGTCAGTCCTAATGTCGTGGAAGCAGACATGAAGCAAATTTTGTTTGTTTGTTTGCTTAACGCCCAGCCGACCACGAAGGGCCATATCAGGGCGGTGCTGCTTTGACATTATAATGTGCGCCACACACAAGACAGAAGTCACAGCACAGTTCACATAGTAAGCTCCATGCTTAAAACTTTTTAGATTTCGTGTGCAACGGTTGGTCTGTTATTGCTTTTTTATAGTTCCTTCAACCTATATGGCTATCCGGGACCAATGCAAGTTTGTTTCCTTTCTCAGTTTAAAACTAGATTGGTTCTGTGTGCAACAGCGAGGTTGCTTGGTTGGTTGGTTGGTTGGTTGGTTGGTTGGTTGGTTGGTTGGTTGGTTGGTTGGTTATCATTTATTATCGTCTCTTCAGCTGATATTGCTATTCGAGACCGATTGCAATTTGTGTTCCTTTCTCAGTTCACATAGTAAGCTCCATGCTTAAAACTGTAGAACCTACCTACGTGAAGATATGTCATGTCAGTCCTAATGTCGTGGAAGCAGACATCTTTCTTTATTTGGTGTTTAACGTCGTTTTCAACCACGAAGGGTTATATCGCGACGGGGGAAGCAGACATGAAGCAAATTTTGTTTGTTTGTTTGTTTGTTTGCTTAACGCCCAGCCGACCACGAAGGGCCATATCAGGGCGGTGCTGCTTTGACATATAACGTGCGCCACACACAAGACAGAAGTCGCAGCACAGGCTTCATGTCTCACACTATTCTGACACCGGACCAACCAGTCCTAGCACTAACCCCATAATGCCAGACGCCAGGCGGAGCAGCCACTAGATTGCCAATTTTAAAGTCTTAGGTATGACCCGGCCGGGGTTCGAACCCACGACCTCCCGATCACGGGGCGGACGCCTTACCACTAGGCCAACTGTGCCGGTCTTTAGGTTTTATGATCGGATTACTTAGACAAAATTTTGTTTAACAGATCCTGCTGTGAATCCAGCCTGGATGTCAAGCCTGGTGATGCTGTTCCGAAGATGGAACCGGTCATTGAGCGGGGCGCTCAGCTTTGTTTGCGTTGTTGTCTGGTCCTGATCTAACTGTAGGAATAACCAAGGTAAAGGGGAACAACTCTTGCTCTGACCACCTATTATCTCCCTGCTGACCCCAAAATGGACCGAAAAGGAGGGTTCAAAGAACGCTTGAGAACTCTTCTCCTATTGGTCGGAGGACGAAAAAGTGAACTAATTATTGTAGACGAGACATTTATTTCTGTTAACAGTGACCTCAAAACAGCTGGCAATAACTCATACTGGGTAAATTTTATTTGTGAAAACTTTCGACATTTTTTTCCCTCCAAAGCAGGAAGTGTTAAGTCTCAAGTTGGGTTTGTTGGTCATCTCCAATTTATTTTCTAATAGAGAAAAATCAGAAAATGGCAGAAATGTGACGTTAAGATATGGGAAAAGTGGTGTTTTCACACAAGGTATCACCAACTTCCGAGTACTGACGGAAACAGCCGAACTCGAATGCAAGTGATTGGTTAAAGTAAGTCACGTGACCTTGGCGTCCTTGACACCCCACACATTGCTTTGACTGTCTAGACCGTGTAGACGACATTTTTGCAGCCTTTACACGGAACTGAATACATGTAATGTGAATCCTGAAGTATGTAAACTACCTCTCCTACATATTTATGACAAAGTTGATGTGGTAACTCGGTCACGGTCATAGAACTGATATTATTTTTTGTTGTTGTTTTGTTTGGTTGGCCTTTGCAGTTTGCGGCGAGTTTGCCGCGTTTTGGCTTTGCCTGCAAAAATGCAAGAAATGGTGACGTTTGCATAAATCGTAAAGTTTGAAGAGCAAAAACTTAGGCTGGAGAGTGACCAACACCATCACAGGGAAGCTCCAGACTTTCGTCAACAGGTGCCTGCGGCACATCCTCAACATCAGATGGCCGGAGAAGATTTCGAACACCGACCTGTGGAAGCGAACCAACCAGAAGCCCATCAGCCAGGATGTCAAGAAGCGAAAGTGGGGATGGATTGTGTCATGATCTAGTGACAGGGATCAAGAAAGTGTCACTCGGTGGGGTGCCTTCTCTTGGTCAATTGCGGTTGTGAATTTTGTTGACAGCGCAGAACGACCACGGATGTTTTGTGGTGCACGAATTTCACGGGGGTGATTTCTGCTGTCGAGGCAGAATTGTCGATAGCTGAACTTGATATGTGACAAGGTTAGTCACGTGTTTTCGTCAAGGTTGTCTGTTTGAGACATGATAACTGGACACTTGACAATCAGCGGCAAGAGGAAAAGGGTCGATGTCTGCGTCCTTAGAGTATGATGGTTTTCATCACGACTAGATATTTCACTTCTATCTACGTGCCGGTCTGCTAGCACAGTTAGGGCTCTAAAGGAACTTCAACGAGATACCACCTTTTCGCTGTTACATGTTTGCTGAGGACGAGTCGTCAATTTCTCTTCGCCGTGCGGGGACGGTCTTCACCGCATAAAGTATTCGGCAAGAGGTTGGATGGTGTGTCACTGTTGACGAACAGAGGCCATTCCAGGGAGGAAGCGGTTTTTGCTTCCATGAGAGTGCTACATTCATAGGCTTTTTGAGGTAATAAATCATTATTTAACGCTGTTGACGAGTCTGTGTTTGTGGAATGAAATACTCTCTGTTGTTCTTTCCAGGTTAGCGCATAATTTGCTCTTTGTGACGCTAAAATACTAATCTGTATATGGTTTTTGCAGATATGGAGAGAAGGAAGGAAAATAGCTGATTTGTTGTTGTAAAAAGTCCGTTTGTGCAGGCCCTTGTGCTCGATGAAATATGTCAGGGTGACATGTTTAAAGGTGGATGTTGTTGGGTAGCTCGACATGTTTAGTGTACCGAGGCTTTTTGTTGCAGCCTTTCTGTCTTCATTTTTCACCGGCTACTGGTGCGGGCTGTTATCTGCGGGACACTACGGGGAGTGATGTAACCAGCTAACCGGCTAACCAGCAAACCGGCTAACCAGCTAACCAGCGACTGGGTGCGGCGCCTGATGTCTCCACAGTTCCCTGCTTCGTCACCACGCTAACCAGCACTTCATTCGACGGAGCAGTTGTGGAGACTAAAGACAAATTACAGGCCGTCCACTCAGTGGCAGCAGAAAAGCTAAGTTGCACCATGTCTTAAGCACCCTGTTTACCACCGTTGTCATCTTTTATATTTGTGATTATATTCGAGTGGTGACAACGTGGGGTGTGTGACCCCTGCATTAACTAGCACTTTTGACAGACAGCTATATTTTCCTAGCTTTACACGGGATCAGCGTGTTACTATAATTTTCTATATTCTAACTGGCATTTTGTCAGTGACCGTGTTATTTACGTTTTGAACGTAAAAGAACATTTTGGGAGTGAAGTCTCGAGGGAGGTGGCGAGTTATTACATAAACAGGCGTCTGAAACTTATACTTTTGTTGTTTCCATTAAATTGTATGACTGCGAGAGTGGATCGTGGTGTGGCCCCGACTGAAAGGAGCTGCCCAGAACCGGGTGCGTTGGCGAGGAGTTGTTGCGGCCCTATGCTCCACAGGGAGTCTACAGGAATAAGTCAAGTAAGTCTAATGTCATTACAATGTGTGCATGGTAAGTTTGGTGTTTGTTATAGAAGTTGACACTCGCATTGCAGTGACTGTTGGCAGTTGCAGTGACTTGCCACTTGTAAAGTTGTAGTTGTATGAAGTTTTAGTTGCAGCCATCCTGAGTCCTCAACTCAAGTCTAAGATAATTTTGTTCTACTCAGGAATGCAACAAGTTGAAGATGACAGCCCTGAGGCTCAGGAGAGTCAGAGTGTACAGCCATCCAGCGCGCCAACATCCCCGTACTTGGGACCCCTCGAGTGCAACGAGTGGCAGGACGAAACTTTGAACTGTGTTTCAACTGGCATAAGTTCTTCCGAAGCTGAAAGTGATGTAAGTTTTCTTTCCTGTTAGCTCTCCAACCCACCTCCCTGCAGGGTTAATTTGAACGCTTTACGGTTTTTTATTTATCAATTTTTGTTTGTTTGTTTGTTTGCTTAACGCCCAGCCGACCACGAAGGGCCATATCAGGGCGGTGCTGCTTTGACATATAACGTGCGCCACACACAAGACAGAAGTCGCAGCACAGGCTTCATGTCTCACCCAGTCACATTATTCTGACACCGGACCAACCAGTCCTAGCACTAACCCCATAATGCCAGACGCCAGGCGGAGCAGTCACTAGATTGCCAATTTTAAAGTCTTAGGTATGACCCGGCCGGGGTTCGAACCCATGACCTCCCGATCACGGGGCGGACGCCTTACCACTAGGCCAACCATGCCGGTTTATTTATCAATCTGCCGTGTCATATCTGTTAGTTTTAGTGCACAGCAAACAGTCAAACCTAACTCAACTTTTGCAGATTTTCTCAGGACACACACTTTTGTGTGAGGACACCCCCAGCCCCAGCCCCAGCCCCAGGCCACGTCATCCCCAGACCCAGCAGTTGGGGTACGCAAGCGTAAACTTGAGGAGGAACAGAGACCAGTGACCGGAGAGGCTAAGTGCCTTTGCTTCTGCGGTTGGTGTACTTTGTTAGTCTTTCTTGCGCTGGGTATAATGTCAACAAATTACAGATTGTTCGTTGCCTGTTTTATATGGTTTAAACATCGGTTTGATAAAGAAAAGCTTTAAGGGAAACCTTCTGTTTATCTATGTGTAGAGCCTTTTTGGTTGTCTTTTGAAATTGTGTGTTTATTCAGATAATTCATTTTCAGGTCCCGGCTGCCTCCGAGTCTTTGTCGTTGCAGACCCCAGGCTTCTTGAGAAAAGCAGCCAGATATTCCTCTAGCGAGGTATGGATATATGATTTTCATGTTCTTGTAATTTCTTTCTGACATTTTTAGTACCATTCATTTTTCAGGAAAGTTGCTTGCAGTCAATACTTCATTACTGACTCTATTATAGATAGATTATGATACTATATATTTTATTCACAGCTAATACAATCACATGTGTCATGTATTTTGCCACAGGTGGATGACTCGCTGGAGGTAAGAGTTTCTAGTCATCGCACCGTTGCGACACAGACAGTGTCGACGGGCGATATTTTGATTTCAAAAGTTTTTGTGGGATAATCTTCTTCTTCTGCGTTCCTGGAGGTCGAATAAACTGAAGACATGGCCCACCTGTGACAGGAAGATATTTCTAATTTGGACAATTTTTGTTAGAATAAACCACTTTAAACAAAATGGAAGCAGCTAAGAGAAAATTAAAAGACCTTCTTCACATAAAGTTACACCAGAATGTTTCAAATGCTGATGTCATCGTACATTACGCATCAGTTTTAAAATCACAACTTTGTAAAACAGAAGACATTAGCGAGCTTTAGATTGACCAACGAAACTTAGTTCGTAGCGATCCCTTTCATTTCCGGTTATGCAATCGGGAATTCCCTGCGAACTTTTCTTCGCGCCTGCGGTTCTGAGGCGGTAGCACCTTTAGCAGCAGACGAAATGTTTGTCGTCGTTAGCCAGGGGAGGTAAATGTCATGATAACTCTCTAAATTGCGGAGGTTGTTTTCGTCGAAGGCGGGAGTTCCGGAGTTTTCTTTGTTTTCTACATTCCGTGTTTCATCTCTAATTTTCCCCACATTATCCTTGAGGTAAGTTTGATTTTGTCGCAATAATTGTTTTTGACAGTGATTTGTGAAGGGTGGTTATGTGCTGACCAATACGTTAAGCGTGTCTTTGTTTTGAAATGTCTCGCAATCATGCGTCAGCCAACACACACGTCAACAGTCTGCGATCAAACTTCAGTGAATCACTGAATGTATGCTTATTTTCTTGTAGTTGTATGTCTTTCAGACGTACGTATAGTATATCGATGTAAATAGTAGGGAGGTATATAGTGAAAAAAGTTACATGTTTTACATGTTCAACGTTTGGCATTTACTGATTTAGGTTTGATTGGCAAGTGTTACCATAACAGACTCAGTAACAGTGTCAGTGTGTGTGTGTATATTATATATCAATCATTTTGTGTGTCTGTGTGTATTTATTTTTTTCTCTTTTTTTTTCTCTCTTAGGTCAAGATGGAGGGCTTTGTCGGTAGAGTAAACTTTACTGATGCGATGGATGCTGAGTTGTGCCAGCAGGCAATTGTGGTTAACCCATTTGCCACAACGTGGGATAACCTACTAAATGCATGCAAGGAGCATGTGCCTGCCTTCTCAGGGATAAGGGTCTCGAAAACATTGAGAGATCGTCTTCTCCTCCTGTTGAAGAAAAGGGCAGCCTGTAACGCGGCAGAGGAAAAAGCGTAAGTGGTTGGTTGTAATATTACTTTTTTTTGTTATCTTGGTATAATGGTAATAAAACATAAACCCTGGGGGGGGGGGGGGGGGTGGGGGTTGCAAGGTTTCAAAATTATCTTTTAATAGTATAGGGCCCTCCCACCGCCCTCCCACCCTCCCGTTAGTAAAAGTGGAGGGCCCAGCAGAAAATAAAGGGGGGCATGAATCATTAGTGATGCAGTTTAAAAAAAATGTTAACACAATTATGCAGGACATTTTAAATTTTGAACAAGAAAAATGTATGTATGTTTCCAGGATAATATTTAAACGTTTACCCCTATAAGCCTAGTAGTAATAAGCTTTCTGTCACTAAGCTACTTTGTTGAAAGAAATAATCATATAAATAACAATTGCACTGTTTAAAAATTGAAGAAATGCCCCAGTTTCATTTGAAGTCAGTGCATGATCAGTGTTCCCAATTACGCGCAAACTGTGCATATATACACACAGATTTTGGAGATGAACGCACAGATGTTTTGCCACTTGTGTACGCTGTAAGCACAAACTTTGAGACTCCTAACACTGTTTTGATCAGTGAACATGACTTCAAGGTAGGCCTGCATGCTAGTTGTTCGCTGCTTGCTTCAGTTACGAGATACCTAAGCGAAAAATTGCACCACACCAAAAAGTAAGTAACTAGCCACACCCCCACCCCACCCACCCAGCCTCTGTTTAAGAAATCGATGGCACAGAAAGCGTGTGTTGGGGTCTGCCCCTCCCCCTTCTCTTTGAAATAATTGATGGGTGGGCAAGCGGGCATATCCCAGGACAGCTCTAGTTTTATAATAATAATAATAATAATTCTCTTTATTTATATAGCGCCTTATCCGAAGTTCAAAGCGCTTTTATGCCGTGTGAGATGGAATTTTTTACACAATATATCACGCATTCACATCGACCAGCAAACCTCAAGCCTGTTAGGCGAATGTTCACCTTTCGCGGCCTTTATTCCAAGTCACACGGGTATTTGATGGACATTTTTTTTATCTATACCTATACAATTTTGCCAGGAAAGACCCTTTTGTCAATCGTGGGATCTTTAACGTGCACACCCCAATATAGTGTACACGAAGGGACCTCGGTTTTTCGTCTCATCCGAAAGACTAGCACTTGAACCCACCATCTAGGTTAGGAAAGGGGGGAGAAAATAGCGGCCCGACCCAGGGCCGAACACGCAACCTCTCGATTCCGAGCGCAAGTGCGTTACCACTTCGTCCGCCATTTTGTCCGTGAAGAAGGGCAAAGTCACGCGTAGTGAGAAAGATAAAGATGTTGTTAAACCGGTTGTTTCGTCGGGGGCTCCTGGTGATTCAGGTGTGTCTCCCGCCGATATTGCGTCGTTGCTTTTGACTTTAAGTACACAGGTTTCTACTTTGGCGGCCGATTTGTCGTCGACGAAAGCAGAGATTCGCGCACTTCCGGCTGGCGTCTTCGATGTCTCTTCGTTGGGTAGAGTCAGTTCTTCACCAACTCCTTCCTCTTCCGGTTTCGCTTCAGCTCCCGCTGCGGCTTCCGCTGTGGCTGCTTCTTCCTCCGTGGTTCGGGCGGAAGTGCATGCTTCTCAGCATGCTGATGGTCGGCTGGTGTCCCTTCTGCATGAGCCTGTGCTCTCTAAAGGTATGTCTTCCCCACAAGTTACCAGGTTCTCTGGTGACAGTGGGGTGCGATCACAGGAGAGAGTAAGCCACGTGCGTGGTGAAAGCCCTCCTGCAATCTCTGGCCATTGGCATCGTGCTAGGTCAGCGGTTGCAGGGAGCCCTGTGAATCGTAAGAACGCTGCATATACCTCTGATTCAGTGTCGGGTATGCCGGTTCTACATGGGGTGCGATCACAGGAGAGAGTAAGCCACGTGTGTGGTGAAAGCCCGCCTGCAATCTCTGGCCATTTGCATCGTGCTAGGTCAGCGGTTGCAGGGAGCCCTGTGAATCGTAAGAACGCTGCATATACCTCTGATTCAGTGTCGGGTATGCCGGTTCTACTTCCGCCCTGGGGGCAGGAAGTCGGGTGGACTCCGAGGACTTTGCAAGTCTCTCTGGCGTGCACCCGCCTGACTACGATGGCGAGCAGGAAGGAGGTTCGGACGATGGTTATTCCACGGTGGTGGATGACGCCTGGTTCCGGTTGCCGTCTAAGTTCAAGTGCAGTGGCGCTTGCAGCTGAAACGGCATCAATCCACGGAAGGTTCCGCTTCCGCTGTTGCGGCTGTGGCTTCCGGTTGCGGGATGGTATAGCCTTCTGCCGTTAACACCGTGGTGTTTGTAGTCGGCACTCATCAGCCTTCGGCTTCCGGTTCCGTTTCTGCGGTTCCTCTGCTGTTTCACAGGCTGTGTTCACTTCCTCTTCCAGCCTTTCGGCTGGCATGAGGTAGGTGGATGGAGGTTCCGTTCACGGAGTTCCGGCTTTAGGGGATTTTCCCAGCCTTTCCCGCGTCTTGGCATGTGTTGCCTCGTTGGGTTTGGTTTCCGGTTCTCATCCTTTCGAGGTTCGTTGGGATATTACTGAACGGGATGATGAGGGTATAGAGACGAAGCTTTTGAGGCAGAGGGTGTTACCTCTTTTTCTCTTACAGCTAAGCTTCCATCTGGCAACAGGGGTTGCTACATGCTAGTTTCCCGTAGGGGTTGCTACATGCTAGTTTCCCGTAGGGGTAGCAGTAGCATCGTCATCTGCCTTGTCTCCTCATCTGCCTTGTCCTCCTCCAATTTTTCAGTCTTTTTGCTTTTCCAATTCCCATGCCTGATCTATAGAACCATAAAATGGCAAGTGTGCCCTCACATTTTTAAGCTGTATCCCCAGACTTTGGGGCTGGGGGTACAAGTGTGCCCTCACATTTTTAAGCTGTATCCCCAGACTTTGGGGCTGGGGGTACAAGTGTGCCCTCACATTTTTAAGCTGTATCCCCAGACTTTGGGGCTGGGGGTACAAGTGTGCCCTCACATTTTTAAGCTGTATCCCCAGACTTTGGGGCTGGGGGTACAAGTGTGCCCTCACATTTTTAAGCTGTATCCCCAGACTTTGGGGCTGGGGGTACAAGTGTGCCCTCACATTTTTAAGCTGTATCCCCAGACTTTGGGGCTGGGGGTACAAGTGTGCCCTCACATTTTTAAGCTGTATCCCCAGACTTTGGGGCTGGGGGTACAAGTGTGCCCTCACATTTTTAAGCTGTATCCCCAGACTTTGGGGCTGGGGGTACAAGTGTGCCCTCACATTTTTAAGCTGTATCCCCAGACTTTGGGGCTGGGGGTACAAGTGTGCCCTCACATTTTTAAGCTGTATCCCCAGACTTTGGGGCTGGGGGTACAAGTGTGCCCTCACATTTTTAAGCTGTATCCCCAGACTTTGGGGCTGGGGGTACAAGTGTGCCCTCACATTTTTAAGCTGTATCCCCAGACTTTGGGGCTGGGGGTACACTGTGCCCTCACATTTTTACAACTCCGGGAACACTGATGATCGACAATCGTGATCTGCATGTATATAACTAAGTTCTGCTTCTGATACCAGGTCAGGCATCGAGGTTCCAGAGCCCACAGACTTCGAGAGGAGTCTTGATTTGTTTGTTTGTTTGCTTAACGCCCAGCCGACCACGAAGGGCCATATCAGGGCGGTGCTGCTTTGACATATAACGTGCGCCACACACAAGACAGAAGTCGCAGCACAGGCTTCATGTCTCACCCAGTCACATTATTCTGACACCGGACCAACCAGTCCTAGCACTAACCCCATAATGCCAGACGCCAGGCGGAGCAGCCACTAGATTGCCAATTTTAAAGTCTTAGGTATGACCCGGCCGGGGTTCGAACCCACGACCTCCTGATCACGGGGTGGACGCCTTACCACTAGGCCAACCGTGCCGGTAGGAGTCTTGATGAGCTCCTGCTTCTCAAGTATGAGGCGGAGAGGAAGAAAGGGGAAAAAAAGGCCGCCAAGCAGTCAGTGGTTGCAGCTGGGACTTGACAGGCAGACTTTTGTCAACTTGCTGAGTTCAAAGAAAAAAAAGGTAAAAACACTTCGTGGGTCAGCAAAGGAAGAGTTTTTAGAGCAGAAATTTTTTGAACGAAGACCTGAACCGACACCCAAACAAACAGAGTGTGACATCTTCTCAACAATTGGAACTGATGCCGAGTGTGAGGTGAAGAGGCAAAAAGAACTGCAGCTCAAGGAGCAGGTCAAAATTCATAACAAAAGGTTGACAATACTTGAAACAAATCGCAAACAAATCTATAGACGTACTGTAGAACCGAAAAAGGTAATGCGAGGACAACCATCAAATATTTAGAACATCTCCTCCAGGATGAGCAAAGCAACATCATTCAAACCCTTGATACCACTAAACATCGAACATTCTCCACTGACACATCTCTTTGTGTGATGAACCTTCTGAACGAAGGGGTGGGGGTAAATCACGTCGCCAGTGTGATGGAGAATGTTGCCGAGCTGTGTGGGAAGACTTTTTCACAACTGCCATCAGCTACAACTGTCAATAGAATAGCAGATCAGCGCATCAGTCTCTCCCATCAGCAGATAGTTGACACACTGCCTCAGAGTGTAAACACAACCCTGCAGTCGGACGAAACGCGAAAATATGGCGACACATTTGAGGTATTTGCCATCAAAGACGACGACAGACAATGGGTATTGGGGCTTCGAGACATGGCATCCAAGAGCGCCGACAATTGTCTCAACACTTTCCAGACAATCCTGGCAGACATTGAGCACTCCACAACAACCCAAGCGGGAAACTTCATCCTCGGCAATATTAAAAACACAATGTCAGACCGAGCCGCTACGGAAAAGAAGTTCCACACGTTGTTGGAGGAATACCGGAGCCAAGTCCTGCCTACAGTCTATGATAATTGGGACCAGTTGTCCGAGTTGGAACGAGACAGTCTTGCGAAGATGAACAATTTTTATTGTGGCCTGCATATTTTAGTTAATTTCGCAGACATCAGCAGCCAAGTCGTCACCAAATTCGAAGAACTCAACAAAGCAAATGTCCCGGATTTGAAAATGGGTGAGGATCCTGAAGCTGCATCAAAGAAAGAAAGTGGTAGCATCCATCTGATAAGAGCAGCCTGCAAGTGCTTTGCCAGAGGTGGAGATGAGAAGAGTGGATGTTATCGTCAGTTTCACACATACTTGTGCAACGAACATTTAGATCATTTTTCTCTTGTCCCCTTCAGAGGGAATAGATTTAACATAATGTTTTTCAATGCTGAGTTGGTGTTTTTCTTTCAAGATCACATCAAGGCTTTTTTTGAGACCATGCCACCTACCAACAGACTGCATAAATCCGTGTGCGAAGACATCCAAGACCCACTTCATCTGGCTGTTCTGAAAGCCCTTGGAATGTGCTCCAAGCTTGTCACGGCACCGTTCTGGAGGGCGTTGGAGAAAGAGTGTACCTTGATGGAAGCCAACATCATCTATACAAAGCTGAGTGTCTTTCTGTCCAGTGCCCAGCAAGACTGCACCGAAGTTTTGACCGGTGACTTGATGCCATTCCCAGAACTTGTTGTGAAGGATGAAGTGTACACTAGGCTGATGGCAAGCGACGACTTTGACACACTGACCTGTGCTGTTCTACAGTTGCTTTTTCAGTCTTGGCACACGCTTCTGCTTCGAGCAGCAGGTGATCATCTACCGGGTGGAAAGTTCTTTGAGGTGACTGACACCTTGGCAGCAGAGACATCGTCATTTACGACACACAACAAGTTTCCAGAGAGGATATTTTCCTTGCTGGATTTCCTTACGAGACAGAGAAGAACGCCAAGAAAGTCTTCAGAAGAAGCGAGCAGACAAAGAAAAGAAGGAAGCAGAGCAGGCTGCACAGCGGCAGCAGATGATCGACAATATTTTGTACTTTGGGTTGTGGCAGTACCCAGAAACAGTTGACGAACAACTGCGAAACATTAAGACTGTTGCTGAAAAGCGGAAGGCCTTAAAGAGTCAGCTGGTATTTCGCAAAACTATTCTCTGCCAGAAAGCTGACAAAGGTCTTTTCTTCTTGAGTGAAAAAGGAAAAGCCATCCCCATCCAAAAGCTTGCAGAAAATGTAAAGACTTTGATCAACTTGTCGTTGGAAATGTACACACCAGAACATGAGCAGTCTTTGACACGAAAAAGAATCATACACTATCAGATGAGTGGCGGTGTTCGTACTCCATACCCTGGGAGGGTAGTTTCTTCAGTCCCAGGATACCCTGCGTGGTACAATGTGGTGTACGGCGGAGAACCTGATGTCTATGTTTACAAACTAGAAGAAGATCTGGCGTCTGGAGATCTAGAGATAGTGAAAGGTATTTAACGTCATGGATTTCAGTGTTCATTACTAACAGTAACACGTTCAACAATTGTTATTGTTTTGCATGCAAATAAACAGCCAAATGCAGTATCCAGGCATGGGAAACAGTATTTCAAGGAAACCATAGAAGACAAAGTACTATTCCAGTTCACAAATCTTTTCAGCATCCTTTTCCCGTGCCTGAGATACTTAACAAGAATTCAGAGAGAATTCAACAAATTGTTTTCAGTTGTCTTTTTTTTATTTTGTAAAAGTTTTTGAGGTGTTCGATCAATTTATTGTTATTATCTTTTTTTGCTTCCTTTAGTTTACATTTATCAACAAATATCTTTTGAGTTTATACCAGATCTACATTTGTCACAGACTTTTCTTTTCAGCATTTCGCATATCTTACAAGAATTAAGATTTTTGTGTCCATTGTCGGGGTTTTTCCCAGCAGGCTAGCTAACCTTAGCACAGTTACTGCATTCACATCTAAACTTTTTGCTTCGGCAGTGGGTCTGTAGTCATTTGTTTATATTACCGATGTTACTACCTTAACTTCAGTGTAGTTGTAAGTCACTGAAGTACACATGTCACATGTATTTGTTTGTTTGTTTGCTTAACGCCCAGCCGACCACGAAGGGCCATATCAGGGCGGTGCTGCTTTGACAAAGAAGTTAAGTTGAGTGTGGGTAAAGCAGAGGGGGTGGACAAGATTTTTCACGTATTGAGGGAATATTTTTCGGGGGTGGGGTCCTCTCACGAAATTCTGGGACAGTTCTATGGTAGACGGCAATGAAGATGTTCGTGAGTTTTCGTTCGGACTTAGGGATTTACAAGAGAAAGTGCTTGCACTTAAGATATCAGTTTTCCCCAACCCGGATGAGGCTATTAGAGATCAGTTTATAGCTGGAGTCCGAGATACGATCCTGAGGAGAGAGTTGAAGAAAACCGTACAAGAAAAGAAGGGCATGACTTTCGTTGATGTGAGGCAAATCGCCTTACAGTGTAGCATGGATGTACCCCCTCCCCAACCCCGGTAGAGGCATTTAGGGTTGACGCAGGGCAGGCCCCCGACTCCGTCCACCAGGAGGTCAAGGACCTAAAGGAGACGGTGAGAGAACTGACAGAGACCGTAAAGGCATTGACGCTGGCTCAAGGGGGGGGGGGGGGGAGGGGGAAGAGGTTCCAGGTCGGGGTGTTACCGATGCGGTTTAGAAGGGCACCTTGCCAGGAATTGTATTTCGCAACCGGTGGGGGGGAGAGCAGGAGGATCAGGTGGCCGGGGATCTGGATGTTACCGATGTGGGGTAGAGGGACACTTTGCCAGGGAATGTACTCCACTAGACTTAGAGGGTGGAGCATCTGGTCGCGGACGTGGCCGAGGGGGTGGACGAAGAGGACAGCATTTTGGGCAGGGGCGCTCGGGAAACCGGTAGAGGCCTGCGCCACACAGAGGCCAATTGAAGGGAAACGAACAAATATACCGGGCGGGTGAAAGAAGATAAATCAAAGGTAATTCCCCCGTCAAAATATCGATAGCCGCAAACAAATGATCCACAGTACACGAATACCAAACCTCCGATACAGTGCATGCCCTGTGTCGCTCAACGCTGTCCACGACACTGATGATCCATGGTACACGAATACCAAACCTCCAATACAGTGCATGCCCTGTGTCGTTCAACGCTGTCCACGACACTGATGATCCATGGTACACGAATACCAAACCTCCGATACGGTGCGTGCCCTGTGTCGCTCAACGCTGTCCACGACACTGATGATCCATGGTAACACGAATACCAAACCTCCGATACAGTGCATGCCCTGTGTCGCTCAACGCTGTCCACGACACTGATGATCCATGGTAACACGAATACCAAACCTCCAATACAGTGCATGCCCTGTGTCGTTCAACGCTGTCCACGACACTGATGATCCATGGTAACACGAATACCAAACCTCCGATACGGTGCGTGCCCTGTGTCGCTCAACGCTGTCCACGACACTGATGATCCATGGTAACACGAATACCAAACCTCCGATACAGTGCATGCCCTGTGTCGCTCAACGCTGTCCACGACACTGATGATCCATGGTAACACGAATACCAAACCTCCGATACAGTGCATGCCCTGTGTCGCTCAACGCTGTCCACGACACTGATGATCCATGGTACACGAATACCAAACCTCCGATACAGTGCATGCCCTGTGTCGCTCAACGCTGTCCACGACACTCAGATGATCCATGGTACACGAATACCAAACCTCTGATACAGTGCATGCCCTGTGTCGCTCAACGCTGTCAACGACACTGATGATCCATGGTAACACAAATACCAAACCTCCGATACGGTGCATGCCCTGTGTCGTTCAACGCTGTCCACGACACTGATGATCCATGGTAACACGAATACCAAACCTCCGATACGGTGCGTGCCCTGTGTCGCTCAACGCTGTCCACGACACTGATGATCCATGGTACACGAATACCAAACCTCCGATACAGTGCATGCCCTGTGTCGCTCAACGCTGTCCACGACACTGATGATCCATGGTAACACGAATACCAAACCTCCGATACAGTGCATGCCCTGTGTCGCTCAACGCTGTCCACGACACTGATGATCCATGGTAACACGAATACCAAACCTCCGATACAGTGCGTGCCCTGTGTCGCTCAACGCTGTCCACAACAGTCATGATCCTCGGTACACAATACCAAGCCGTATATATGCAAGTAGTGTATGGATGAATGAGTGTTTCCACAAAAGAACAAATTCCAATGGCTGTTATGCTATATATATATGGCAAAATAAATTCTTGTTCTTGTTATCATCGTCTCTTCAGCAGTTACTGCTATTTGAGACCGATGTAACTTGTAAGTCTGTTTCCTTTTTCAGTTCACAACATACAGGACAAGCACTTGTGTCCCTGATGCTTCAGTTCACAACATACAGGACAAGCAGTTGTGTCCCTGATGCTTCAGTTCACAACATACAGGACAAGCACTTGTGTCCCTGATGCTTCAGTTCACAACATACAGGACAAGCACTTGTGTCCCTGATGCTTCAGTTCACAACATACAGGACAAGCAGTTGTGTCCCTGATGCAGGGTTCCTGCAGGGCAGAGCTGATACAATTCAATGAGTTTTCAAGGACATTTCCAGGACCAAATAAATGCTTTTCAAGGACATGATTTTCCCCAAATTTTCTCCGCGTCTGCAAACTATTAGTCATTCCGTAGTTGTTTTCCTTGCCAACTTCCAGGAAGGGAAGCAACTACGGGTGACTAGTAATAGTTAGTTCGTCTGTTTTCTTTTTCACTCGATCTTTTATTCTCCCAAAATGTGTGTACTGTATTTGACGAAAAAAAGGGGGTTGCATTTTTTTTTTAAATAAGACAAGCTGCTGACGAAATGTATAGGCAACAATTTGGAAAAATCAAGTCCTTTTCAATGACTATTTAACAAATCTCTATTTTCAAGCACTTTTCAAGGCCTGGAAAAGGTTTTCCAATTTTCAAGGAGTTTTCCAGGGTTCAAGGACTCTGTACGAACCCTGCAGTGATGCGCTTCTGTGACAGGTTAGCGAATGGATTGCCATATTGCCAAATGAAACACCCTAGACACAACCGTCGAACGCAGAAGAAGAAGCCAAATGAAACAAAGGCTGATATGAACTTTCTTTCTTTCTTTATTTGGTGTTTAACGTCGTTTTCAACCACGAAGGTTATGCTGATATGAACAAACTTTTTTTTTTTTAAATGCAGTGATTCCAAAAAGTCATTGGCTGTGTGGATGAATCTGCATTCAAACCCCTTTTGAGCAGAAACAGGAGTTCCTTTGTTTTGTTCTTTTGTTAATTCTTGGTACAAGTTAAAATGAGTGTGTTGGGTACATCCTCTCTTGATGTTGATTTGCATTTCCTTAAAGGGTGCAAAGTTGCTTATGGCTAAATCTTCATTGTTGATTGCAGGACAATTAGCTCACGCGTGCCTTTTGGAAAAACTGAGGCACGAAAACAACTTGCCACTGGCTTGAAAAGTTGAGATTCTCAGGCAGGCTCACGCGTGCCTTTTGGAAAAACTGAGGCACGAAAACAACTTGCCACTGGCTTGAAAAGTTGAGATTCTCAGGCAAGCTCACGCGTGCCTTTTGGAAAAACTGAGGCACGAAAACAACTTGCCACTGGCTTGAAAAGTTGAGATTCTCTTCGTAGTTGATTGCAGGGCAAGCTCACTGATCTCTTTTGGAGAAACAATGGCCAGTGCTGACGATATGTCGACAAGGGGTACTCAGCAGAAAGAACAGTCGCTGCTTGATTCACTATTCGGACTGTCGCAGTTAGCCTCAATGGGCATCGACAATGGGCATTGATCTCATCGGGAAAACTATGGTGTTCTTGACATGCCTTGAATTATTCCATTCTCTAGGCTGTGTTTTCACAACAACCACGGCAACAACCTGAGGCTTGTAGTGATATCTGCATGCTCACTAGTCATGGTTATCCATACTGCCTGGCCACACAGCCAGCCTCAGTTTTAGCCTTGCCTCTGCAGCAGTCTGCATTCAGCTATCACAGTGAACAGTCTCTTGCTTCAGTACTCTCTACTTTGTGCTTGTGTTTAACCTTACCTTTTAGTCTTATATTCAATACAGTGTAATCATTACCATACACGCCTTCACAGTGTTGTCTATGTGTGTGAGTGTCATACTACACATACATCATATCATTACATGGTGGCAGCGGAAAAAACAAAACAAAGACTTTAAAGTAAGTGTCAAACTTTTTGTTTCAATTGGAACTATCATAAAAGCTCCCACCTGCGAGAAGACGAGATGCCAGCAAGCAAAATTGCAGACAAAGCAAAATCTGTACGCCGTCAGGCACAACAATACCATGTCATGGAATCTTCAGCTTCCCATGCAAGTTCAGAGATTCGTCATGGAAAGAAGCACAGTTCCACATTGTAGACGTCACAGGACCTGCAGTCATGGGCCTGCCAACCTGCGAACAAGTCTCAAGGTTGTCACTCTCCATTGCAGCATTGACACAGAAAGGTCTGAGCCAATCAGTTCCACCAAGGATCTGATGTGTCTATACCCACAACAGTTCGACAGGATTGGAGATCTCCCAGGAGAAGCTAAACTCGTCGTTGATCCAGATGTGCCTACCCACATTGACCCCCCCAAGGAAAACTCCGATTGCCCTCAAAGACTCCATCAAGAACGAGCTCGACAAGATGGAAGAGAGTGGAGTCATCAAGCGAGTTACAGACCCAACAGACAGGGTGTCCAGCCTCGCCTACTCACACAAGAAGGGAGGAGAACTGAGAGTGTGCCTCGATCCCAGGCATCCACACAAAGCCCTGAAGAGACCAAACCATAAAACCCCAACTGTTGAAGAGCTCACACACAAGTTCCAAGGCGCCAAAGTTTTTTCAAAACTGGATGCCAAGTTGGTTTTTTATTTTTTTTTTTTGCTTTACGCCCAGCCGACCACGAAGGGCCATATCAGGGCGGTGCTGCTTTGACATATAACGTGCGCCACACACAAGACAGAAGTCGCAGCACAGGCTTCATGTCTCACCCAGTCACATTATTCTGACACCGGACCAACCAGTCCTAGCACTAACCCCATAATGCCAGACGCCAAGCGGAGCAGCCACTAGATTGCCAATTTTAAAGTCTTAGGTATGACCCGGCCGGGGTTCGAACCCACGACCTCCCGATCACGGGGCGGATGCCTTACCACTAGGCCAACCGTGCCGGTTAACTGGATGCCAAGTCCGGATACTGGTCAGTGCAGCTACATCCCGACTCTCAACAGAAAATATGGCCTTGTCCATAATTTCTATGACGTTTAGTGAATCAATGTATTAAAACTAAAACGGGTTTATTTGCATAGCAGAAAGAAACATTTTTGGAACGCAGTTAAATGCAATGTCATTGTAATTTGTATGAAGCAGTGTAAACAGTTGACCAATCACAACTACAAAAATAGAACTAATTAAAATAAATTTAATTGTATGCGATTGAACATAAAAATTTGAAAATTATGGACATGGGTATACATGTGAAGGTTCATCCAATGACAATGTGTTTTTTGTCTACAATTCATGCCTTAACATTTCAGGCTGTTCGGAGATGTCCCACACACATAAAAGAAGACCGGAGCTGCAATGAAACTGCACCTTGTCATCTTCTACAAAGCCTACACGAGGATGCATTACACATTGCGAGACCGAAAACTAAGGAGAACTCTGTATTTGCTCCACTTCATTGGTCAAACGAAGATGCATCGTCTTCTACAATTATCTATAGTGTGAGTTTTGTGTGGTACCTCGAAACAAGCAGCAACATGTGTCGACACCCTGTTGGATTTCCTGCAAATGCGTCCACTCTCCGACGCATCTGACACGTTCATGGACAATCTCCGTGCCATGCAAACATTCATTCACAACACAGCGATCACTGAGGCCAAGCAGACGTCTATTACAGACTTTTTTAGGTCAAAATGATGATAAGGTGTGTGTGGCCTCTGGAGACAACTAGACGTTCAACGTGTCTTGCTCTAATTTGTTCGATTTTTTCTATTACAGACTTTGGGTCAAAATGATAAGGTGTGTGTTTGTTTGTTTGTTTGTTTGCTTAACGCCCAGCCGACCACGAAGGGCCATATCAGGGCGGAATGTGTGTGTGGCCGCTAGACGTTCAACAACGTGTCTTGCTTTGATTTTTCATATTTTGTCTGTGACATTTTGACGTGTATTGAGAATAAAATCTGACATGTTCAAACAATCATGGTTCTTTCTTTATTTGGTGTTTAACGTCGTTTTCAACCATTCAAGGTTATATCGCGACGGGGGAAGGGGGGAGATGGGACAGGGGAAAGGGGGGAGATGGGATAGAGCCACTTGTTAAGTGTTTCTTGTTCACAAAAGCACTAATCAAAAAATTGCTCCAGGGGCTTGCAACGTAGTACAATATATGACCTTACTGGGAGAATGCAAGTTTCCAGTACAAAGGACGTAACATTTCTTACATACTGCTTGACTAAAATCTTTACAAACATTGACTATATTCTATACAAGAAACACTTAACAAGGGTAAAAGGAGAAACAGAACCTGTTAGTCGCCTCTTACGACATGCTGGTTAGCATCGGGTAAATTCTTTCTCGTCCCAACCAATATGGGACTCCCCCTAACCCGCGGGGGGTAACAATCATGGTGTACAAGAATAGAATCAACCTCTGCGTGTGTGTGTGTGTGACCAAAAACGTAACAAATGGATGAAACATCTGTGTGCTCACTCTCACTCAAACTCAACAATCATCACTCAACATGAGACACACATGAACATGTAACTGAATATGTCACTTCATTGTCCAAACGTGAAGCAGCATGAAAGTTGCGAAAGAAACAAATTGAAACACCATAAAATGTACAAGACTTAAAAAAAAAATCAATCAATTCTCTTCATGCGAATTTCGGTTAAGACGAACTTATTTCCCGATCCCCAGTGATTCGTCTTAAGCGAGTTCGACTGTAATTGTGCCATTCTTTTCTCTCTCTTTTGTTCTCCCTAATTAGTCTTGGAAAATTGTGTATTGGTTATGATTGCAGAGCTGTCTTGGGGCTGCCACTGAAATTTTGCAACTTACGTCAACATACAGTTGACACAATGTGGTGGTAAAATGCGTTAGGTCTGTCAATAAAGCATTTATATGTGAATAACGAAGAAGAAGAAGAGCTAGCAGGTGACATTTTGTAATAAATTAAGTTGTGTAAATCATGTTGTTTAACAGGCCTTCTTGAATGTCAACATGTTTTTAATCATCTTGATATTTATATTTTTTCTTGACGTTGTTCTAACTTTTTATGAACTATGATATGACCCACAGAAGTGTTCCTGGTTCGATACCATCAATAATTCAATCATTCTTCCTTTGAAGAAGTTTGGCGCACCCCAAGAAGAAAAATACAGGAGGTTAAAAGTAAGACTGCTTCAGTCAACTTCAAGGCAAAGAAACGCAGTGGGAAAGATAAAACTTGTGTTAGAGATGATTTTTCTTCCCTTTTGAGACGTTTTCAATTTAATCCCATTTGCAATGTGGACTTTTTGCAGAATGTTGCCCTTCAGCTGGGAGTCTGTTGAAGCCAGGTCTTCACCCATGTTCTTCTCGGAGCCAGTCTGAGCCAGCTCTTCGTCCTTGTTTGCGTCAGAGCCAAATTCGGAGCCCCGTCAGAAACGACAAACAGGATGTCGGAGCAGAAAGCAAACGGCCGCAAATCCAAGGAAGCGGTTTGATTGTCCAGTCAAAGACTGTAAAGGGAAAACTGTTGATCTTTTGAAACTTTTCCAAAATTGTCACAAGGATATGACTCAACCTGAAGTAAAGCAGATCTTTTCCAAAATTGTCACAAGGATATGACTCAACCTGAAGTAAAGCAGATCATTTCAGACTCGCGTGAACCGAGAAAGAGGTCTTATCACCGCTTTCGTTGTGTACAACCAGGATGTGAGTGGACAGGTACAAGACCTGAGAAACACTTGTCAAAATCGCACAATATTTCTAGTAAGAGGGAAGCTTTGGCAAAAGAGTAGACACTGATAAAACCATTCCAGTCGGGCCAGTGCCACCAAGACGTGGTTTGCACACGGCAGACAGCATTTCCAAAGAGTTCTGTGACGGGTACAGTTCTCTTGAAGGGGGGAGTTATGTCTTACCTTCCTCGCACCCCCGAAAGAAGAAAAAGAAAGAAAACCAAAATATGAGGGTGCAAAACATGGTTAAGACCGTCCTTCAAAAAATCTGGAAGAGTGATAGCTTCGTCATTGAGAGCCTGAAGGCTCTTAAGATGATTGGCAGTAAACAAAATGGAGAAAAAAGCATCCTTGAGAAATTGAAAGAAGATAGGACATGGGGCACAGTCAAAAATTTCATGATTGCACCAGGACACTTCATGAAATTCATTGAAGTGTGCTACCCACACTCTCAGATTGACACTGCAGGCATGCGAACTGTCTTCTCGGGCATCATGAAATTCATTGAAGTGTGCTACCCACAATCTCAGATTGACACTGCAGGCATGCAAACTGTCTTCTCTGAGGCATCATGAAATTCATTGAAGTGTGCTACCCACACTCTCAGATTGACACTGCAGGCATGCCAACTGTCTTCTCTGAGGCATCATGAAATTCATTGAAGTGTGCTACCCACACTCTCAGATTGACACTGCAGGCATGCCAACTGTCTTCTCTGAGGCATCATGAAATTCATTGAAGTGTGCTACCCACACTCTCAGATTGACACTGCAGGCATGCCAACTGTCTTCTCTGAGGCATCATGAAATTCATTGAAGTGTGCTACCCACACTCTCAGATTGACACTGCAGGCATGCCAACTGTCTTCTCTGAGGCATCATGAAATTCATTGAAGTGTGCTACCCACACTCTCAGATTGACACTGCAGGCATGCCAACTGTCTTCTCGGGCATCATGAAAACAATAGACAAGTTTGTAGCCGAGGAACTGCAAAGACGGAAGCATAAGGGGCGAAGTTTACTGATCCCGCGTGAAACGATGGAAACGTACCTAAACAAACAGCTGGCAAGAAAAGCGATTCAAGAATGGAAACAAAACAAAACAGCCGACAATTTTAAGAAGATACGAAACCATCTTCTTCTTCAAACAGCTTTCACCAATTCAAAAAGAACAGGAATTCTGTCAGACATGACCACTACACATGTGGATAATGCTAGAACCAAAGGGGAGAGAAAGGTTGTCCAGATCGATGATGGGAAAACGTACAACACATCAGGCCCGGCAGGAGTGCAATTCAATGCAGACAACTTTCAACTCCTATGCGACTACATCAAGTACGTGAAACCTCAGTCAGATTCGAACTAAATCTTTTGCAAAGAAGATGGCAGTTTTGCAGAAACGAGTGACATCAACAAGTTTCTTCAAAGTGCCTTTGAACATTTTGGCGCTGTCCATGGTGAGCCTGTACCAAATGTCATCTGCAGTATCATCAGAAAGTCTTGGGTGACTCTAACCAGAGACGCTGATATGCCGAGAGAAACACAAAGAAGAGTCGCGCGTCACATGGACCATACCATCGGTACGTCTGACAGACATTATGACATCTCCGATGGAGTGAAGGCCACTGTAGAATTTGCAGAAATTGTAGAAAGCTTCATTCCTGTGGCAAGTTCTGCAAATTCTGCAGTCGCCTTCGCTCACTCGGAGAATGAAGAGGAACTTGACTCAGAGTTCGAGAATAAAAACACCTCTAGTTCTGAAGAGGAACTAGAAATGTCCCCAGACATTGAAGCGGCAACTGTGAGAGAAGCACAGGCTTGCTCTTCTACGACTGGCAGCAAAAAGCCAAATCAGTTTGGCAAACAAGTAGTCTTTGACGAGGAAGACTTGGTACAATTAAGACGGTGCTGTTGTGCGTATTTTTGTTTTGTTTGTTTGTTTGTTTGCTAAACGCCCAACCGACCACGAAGGGCCATATCAGGGCGGTGCTGCTTTGACATATAACGTGCGCCACACACAAGACAGAAGTCGCAGCACAGGCTTCATGTCTCACCCAGTCACATTATTCTGACACCGGACCAACCAGTCCTTGCACTGACCCCATAATGCCAGACGCCAGGCGGAGCAGCCACTAGATTACCAATTTTAAAGTCTTAGGTATGACCCGGCCGGGGTTCGAACCCACGACCTCCCGCTCACGGGGCGGACGCCTTACCACTAGGCCAACCGTATCGGTCTGCAGGTATTTCCTAGATACAGAATGGCTGACTGCTGCAGAAGGGGTCAAGAACATTATCGTGTGTCAGTTAATGCCTCGTTTTCAGTTGCGGGGGTATCACACATACCGGTTTGACCCAGATTACAACGCCGCTGCACTAGAGGTCAACAACCTACTTCGACAGGGCGCTGCTCACTGCCGCAATGTGTTATTCTGGAATCATGAATTTGTCTCTTTCCCACAGGAAAGCGGTTCAAGATACCAGTGCCTGCAGAGACATTTTTTGGACGACGGGGTGCACTTGGCAACAACAGGGAATGCCCGTTTGTACAAGTCTCTTAGACGAGCTATCACCCACAGTCGGGCTTGTTTCTGAGTCAGTTTGCAGGTGCAGATAGTGCGTATTTGTCTTTAAATGTATTGGTTTTGCTTTGTTTTCAGCACAGGAAGATAATTTCTTGCATCTGAATTAAGTTGCAAGATGTATGTGTGGTGTTCACCTTTATTGTGTTTTGTCGTTGTTCAGTAATTGAGAATAACTAATGCCGCCTGAACCAGTTGGCAGGCGCAGTGTAGAGTGTTGGTTTTGCCCGTTTTCTGATGGGCGTGTTCCAGCACATGGGGATAACTGAGAACGAGGGACTGAAAAACAGATTTTAAGGGCCTGTGGTTTGTTGCTATGGTTGGAGGCACTTTATGCTTATGTCCGGTCTTGCGGTTAAGTCAGAGAACCCGGTATTAAATTGCCGGTGGAGGTACTGATTAGCGAGCAGGTGATTTGTCCGGTTCTGCGGTTAAGTCAGAGAACCCGGTATTAAATTGCCGGTGGAGGTACTGATTAGCGAGCAGGTGATTTGTCCGGTTCTGCGGTTAAGTCAGAGAACCCGGTATTAAATTGCCGGTGGAGGTACTGATTAGCGAGCAGGTGATTTGTCCGGTTTTGCTGATAAGTCAGAGAATCAGGTGCTAAGTTGCCAGTGGAGGTACTGATTATCGAGCAAGGGAGTTGGTGCCTTAGAGAGTCCAAACTAGGGTTTTGGTGGAGGTACTTTGGGCCATATATATTTTCGATTTGTTGGTTTGACATTTCAGAGAATCAGGAATTATTCCTGTGGATGTACTGGCTGTCAACCAGGTCAATTAACACTTTACAGAACCCAAACATCGTGTTTTGGTGGAAGCACTCTGGGCCATAGGCATTTGTCATTGGTGTGGCATTCCAGAGAAAGTTTTGTTGGCTTATATTAAAATGCTGCTTATAATTTCAGCATGTTACACTGCGCTATTTCTAATCGCTTTCAGGGAGGTGGGTTCCAGGACGGCATTCCCCGAGATGATATCTCCGAGGGAGCAAGTTTCATATGTCCTGGTTTTTATCACACAGGATTATGCCTCCGAAGAGAGCAGCCTCCAGACGGGTCGCAGAGGTGACCAGAGCAGTGACTGGGCGTCCCAGCGCCACCGTACAGAGGGTTACGGAGGCGACAAGAGCGGCAGCAGTTCAGGCCAGCACCAGCAACCAAGGGGAGGCAGAGACGGGCTTAGCGGCAGTCCTCGCAGAGGTGCGACGAATGGCTGAGCAGGCGCAAAAGGACATCGCTTCCCTAAAACAGGACAACCAGCGCCTGCGGGAGGCGGCAGCTCGGTGCCCAGACACCGTTTCTCCTGCCCCGGGGTCCGCTACGGCATCCACTTTAGACTACTACGCCACGCCAGACGGCCCCGCTGCGAATCTGGCTCGCAGCATAACAGGTGAGAAGTCTCACTTTGTGCCAGTGGACTTATTCATTGATGACAAACTCAAAACACGAATCTGGTCACAGGAGGCCATTGGCCTGGCAACCCTGGTAAAGGGGGAAAACCATGGGTCCTATGACATAACAATCTCAAAATCGGCAGATGGTCCAAGTTTCTCAATACGGGATGCCCCCAACAAGGCAACCGTACTCAGCGAGTCGAGTTGGACGGCGGCATGGAACATCTATGCCGCCATCTACACGCAGCGGTTCCTGACTGCAATGCAAGGGCTAGCTGTGCATTTTCAGCAGGTACAGCAGCTCATGTTGGAGAGGGGTGATTGGCGGGGGTACGATCGGGCATTTCGCCGCATGGTGCAACAAGGGCTGCAGCAGTGGGGGGTGGCCAGTCCTGCGCTCTACACGAGTGCGCGTCTAAAATTTGTGCACGGCGCCATGGCTAAACTTCAGATTGTAACGTACAAGAGCTATCCAAAAATGGTACCATTTCCAAAAACCCGAAAATTGCATCACCAACTTTTCCCCTGTGGTCTTCATATGGATGAGTGGTTTTTATATGTTAAAATTTCGATTCTTGAACACGTTAGTGTGAAGTATTGAGTGTATGCAATAAATGAAACTTGTATACACGTATACATGAGTGTTTGGTCTGTTTGGAAGGTGTGGCTTGGTGAATTTGTCCAACAGTTTTGAATTCATAAAATATGTGTGTACAGTAAAACCTGTCTCTAAAGGACACCCTTGGGGTAAGGTAATGGTGTCCCTATTAGACAGGTGTCCTTTCTTCACAGGTGGAGGGGCCGGGGCAATATTTTACAAAGAACACTGAAAATAGAGAGAGAGTGAGAGAGAGAGAGAGAGAGAGAGAATTGAGCTATTGAATACATATGGGCAAACAGCCCCTTTCAATGGATTGAACATGAGACTCACTGAAAATGTGAGTAAACAAATTCTTTCTTTATTTGGTGTTTAACGTCGTTTTCAACCGTTCAAGGTTATATCGCGACGGGGAAAGGGGGGGAGATGGGATAGAGCCACTTGTTAATTGTTTCTTGTTCACAAAAGCACTAATCAAAAAATTGCTCCAGGGGCTTGCAACGTAGTACAATATATGACCTTACTGGGAGAGTAAACAAATGATACATGTAGCAAACAACAACAACGACAACAACAACAACAACGACAACATCCTCTCCCCCCACCCTCCACCTACCCCGTTCCCTACACACACTGTGCAGTCAAACTTACGCAAGTCGGACGTCACAAAGCTAAAAATAGCTGACTCTTCATCAGTCGTTCAACGGGAAATTCCGCAGTGTGTCTCGACCAAATTGGGTCAGCTCTTGTTTCATTCAGTTTTTCTAGTCTCAGCATATATGCATGGAACAGAAATTTAGCTGTGTTACCTATTATTTCCTTCGAACGATTGCTTACAAAAAGAGAGAGAGAGCGAGAGCGGAAAAGCGAAAGTGAGCGAAAGTGAGCGAAGCGAATGTGCGTGAGCGAAAGTGAGTCTCCATCTAAACAAGCCACTGATTGGTCAGAAAAGGGACAGGACAACCAATCAACAACCATTTGTGCTACGGCTGCTGAGCACTGACCTGAATAACAGTCGAGTTTTCGAAGTTGCGTTTTCATGTACGTAGTGTCCGTTTGTGACAGTGTTTACACTTCCTACGGTCCGAAAAATCGTGTCCGCGTCCGTAAGTGGCAGGTGTCCGTCCGTTAAAGGTTAGTTATTGTTGAAATCGTGTTCGTTCCATGATAAACTGTCCGTATGTAGCAGGTGGCCGTTACAACAAGGGTCCGCTAGACTCAGGTTTTACTGTACCATATAAATGGAATTTAAGTTGAGGAGTTTAGTTACAGGTCCCAAGACCGATCCCATTTTATTTTGAGTCCAATGGCCTTGTCCACCTTTCTTGTTATGATAGATTTGCTATCAAGGGTCAAGGCCACTTCTCAAAAAGGACGCTACACGGACAAGTTTTCATCGAAGGGGATTCGACTTGGTTCGAAGGAATAAGTATTGAATTTGATGTTTTTATGTGATCAAGTTATACCTCGTAAGGTTTAGGGGTAACTGACGCAATTTTCTGGGGGAAAACTGTGCTTGATCAGTGTAGTTAGCGTTGAGCATAACTCAGGTCTTTGTTCCGAAAACAATGGCTAGATCAGCGGAATCTGGGCCATCGTGCAAGTGGGGAAATATCATGGTGTACGGTCATTCGTTTGTGCGAAGACTTAGCGAGTCGCTGAGAGGGATGGTCTAGTGGATAATCACTTTGGATTTCAGCAATGCAAGGTGTCCATGAAGGGGGTCGGAGGCTGGAAGATAAAAAATCTTCTTGAGGCTGCCGACCATATGCAGTCACTCGACTGAGTTGTTGATTTTGTTCATTGGGGATAACGATATTTCCCCAAGGGACTCGGCAGAACTGATCGCTGCTCAATTGTTGGCGTCAGCCACGCACTGGAAGACGAAGTTCCACCTCAGAGCGGTCATGATATGTCAACTAATGCCTCGATTTCATCCTACAGGGAAGGGGCGTGCAGTGCATGAGGACTACAATACAAAGGCCCAAGAGGTGAACGAAAAGCTGGCCGCAGAAGTGAATAACACGGCTGGGTTGTTCTTCTGGACACATGATTTTGTCTTCTTTCCTCAACAGAATGCCCAGAAATATAACATACTGAGGCGCAGCTTCCTAGCTGATGGGGTGCACCTGGCACCGTGCGGGCAGTGCAGACTGTATAAATCATTGAAAAAAGCTGTCTTCCACGTTGGCAGGGCAATGGGTTGTTAAAAGGGTCTGCAGAAAATCAGTTACATTACAAGTGGAACAATGTTTCACTGTCAGTGTCAGGTAAACAGCACGAGTGATTCTGGCTCAGCGCGGTCGGTCATAGGCTCATAGCATGTGTGTGTGCTAGGGAGTCACAGCCGGTGTGTGTGCTGATGACATGAGACCAGGTATTAGCGATAAGAAATTTCAGGGCGGTCGGTCATAGACTCAGAGCATGTGTGTGTGCTAGGGGGTCACAGCCGGTGTGCTACTGTGCTGACGACATTAGACCAGGTATTAGCGATAAGAAATTTCAGGGCGGTCAGTCATAGACTCAGAGCATGTGTGTGTGCTATGGGGTCACAGCCGGTGTGTGTGCTGATGACATGAGACCAGGTATTAGCGATAAGAAATTTCAGGGCGGTCAGTCATAGACTCAGAGCATGTGTGTGTGCTATGGGGTCACAGCCGGTGTGTGTGCTGATGACCTGAGACCAGGTATTAGCGATAAGAAATGTCGGGGCTATGAGAAGTTAATTAATGGAGACAAATCTACCAATAAATTACATCTGACATTGACTATTACAGGCAGAAAGCAGTCGGCGGCGGCACGCCACATAGTCAGAGTAAGGTTGAAGTGTTTAATTTATCGCAGTTGCAGAATCGGTGGACAACCAGTATACGACACATAAGATGGTAGGGGTGGTTCTTTAATAACGGAACGCCCACAGTGATACTGCAATTATTTCATTATCAGCAGAAATCACAGGATGCCGCCAAGAAAGCCAACAACCTCGAAGCGGTCGGGTCCTCCGACCGAACGCCACGGCAAGCGCTGCTTCCCAACGCCAGGCGGCCGACAACACTGTAACACAGGTGTCACCGATTGAAGCTGTCCTGGCAGAACTCCGGAGGCTATCCGAAGGACAGGAACAGCTGCGGCAGGAGAATCGAGCGCTGGCTGCACAAGTCCAACACATGGCGGGGCAGCATGGAACGGCAGAACCAACAGCACCGGCAACGACATCAACGCTGCAGTCAACAGCAGCGCCACTACAAGGGCCAGCAGCACAGCTGCCAACGCCACAATGCGGGGGTAGCGCAAGCCTGGTACAGCAGATTGCAGGTGAACCCGGGCCCTTAATTCCGGTTGATCTCTTTGTGGGCGACAAAATCAAGGCGCGCGTGTGGAGCGGCGAGGCAATCGACCTGGCACTGTTGCTCAAACAGGACGAACCGCGCGCCTTTGATCTTAGAATAGACAGTGCAGAGGATGGGCCCTCCGTCCGGATTAGTGAGACCTCTGCCAAGACCACCTCACTGACTGCGGAGAAGTGGAGGTCAGCATGGAACATATTCGGGTCAATTTACCTGGCAAAATTCACTACCAAGGCACAAGGGCTGGCGGTCCACTACCGCCACGTGGAAAACCTGATGCGGGACGGGGCCGATTGTGGGACATACGATAGGGCATTTAGGAGGCTGGTAGAGCAGGGCCGTCTGCAGTGGGGGGATGCCTGTCCAAACCTGTACACAGAGGCTCGCCTCAGATTCATTGGGGGACGGGCATCCTCAGCGCAAGCGACCAGGACTGGCCAGAACAGCATCCCCAAAAATACTGTTACCCTTTCCACACCAGGGGTGCATGTAGCAGGGATGCTTGCCGGTTCAGTCACTTGTGCTACCACTGCAAGAGGGGGAAGCACCAGGGTTCTAAATGCCCCGAAAAGTCCGGGGATCAGCCCTTTCCCTCGCCTACATCAGAATAAACAAAGTAGCAGAGTAGTCAAAACTGGATCAGGCGAGAGGGGGGGGGGGGGGGGGGGGGTACTAGGGCGATCAGAGACAAGTATTCTATGAGGTTAATTTCATCCTAAATATCTGCATGTACAATACCACAATGTCTAAATTTAAGCCCATCACTTTCTATTGGTTGTACTAAAAAAAACTTTTATTATTTTTGACTCATGAAACATAGTGTTTAAAAATATCAGAGTAAAAATGCAAACAATAACAAAGGCTCAATGCTCAATATCTCAGACGTTCAACTCAAAGTTTTGGTTGAAAGAACATGGACATTAATAAAATTAAAAAGCAATACCAAACAAGAGCACGCATAAGAGCGCATAACCCTCAGCGATACTTAATAAATACCAGGCTTACTGAGTCCGGGGAGCTGGATCGGTCAGTCGGTAGAGCCCCGGGCTCATGATCGAGAGGTCACGGGTTCGAATCCAGCATTGGGCTGTGGGTGCCCATATCATTTATCCTGTTGCCGACCCTGGTTTGGTGGTTTCAGTATAATGTGACCAGTCTTCTTTACATCTATCCCAAGATACATGGAAGTAAAACTAGCTAACGAACGAACAGAGTCCGGAGCACTCTCAGTTTGTCATCTTTCCTGAAATTTTCATCAAAATCGGTTCATAACTTTTTGAGATCGGTGGATCCAGACATCATGACAGACAGACATCATACAGAAAGACATACAGACATCATACAGAAAGACATACAGACATCAGACAGAAAGTCATCGTCACAATAACCCTTCAGCTTTCGCTGAGGGTTAATAAAGCCAGACACTTTTTCAGCTTTTTTGCTTTAATGTTATTCATCAGAAGTTGTTTTTTAATTTTAATGATTTGCTGTAATTTACCATCTCTTTCAGAGTCCCTGATTTTGGTAAAATGTGAAAAGAAACACAAAACTAAAAAGAAAACCAATAACAAGAAAATAAAAATAAAACAAGCGCAACATCGCTAAACCTGTGGCAATGCCTAGACGTTTCCCTTCTTTAGCCCATGTAACACTTTTGGGGGACATTTTTTGCAGACCGACAGACTGACCGACCGACCGACAGAGTGACTTATAGACCTGTGTTGCCACAGGTAAAAACATATGGCACTGAACACCTGATTGAGATTCGTGATATTTTGGCAATTGTCACTTTCATGTGCCATGGAAGATCCTTCTTCCATGACTCTGAAAACTTTACTCTACATGCTTATGTCAGAGTAAATTCATGTTTTGTGTTGCACACACGAGATAGCAACTGATTCCCTGATTGGTCATTGAATAAATTACTGGCCAAACAGAAAGCTCATCTTTCATGCGTAAAGGGAGACTTTTCCCGACCCATCGCAGCCAAAAAGCGAATGGAGAAAATAATGCGATGTGCAATGGAATATTTCTGTTGCTGTCACTCTGAAGTTTTCCTCCGATCTTTAATTACGATGTTGACTATTCGATGGGAGCTTCAATGGGTTAACTTTCTTTTAGGACATTATCATGATATTACCACAAATCATGTACACAGAAATGCACAACATGTTTTTATAGATGATGTTTATGAAAAGAAGACTTTAAACATTCTTGTCGTATAGAAGTACATTAAGTTACATTTCAATACATTCGGAGACATTTCAACATATTTCTTTAAGTTGCATTTTAACTTCGGGTTACAATTCAAGAAAGTTACAATTCAACATCATAAGTGGCTTTTCCACATTTGAGATCTAGGTGACATATCACACTGTTAAGTGACAATTCACATGCCTTAGGTTACATTTCCGTGTTGAACTGTAACTTAAGGGGGTCTTAAGTTACCGTGTGCGTTGCACACACACCCATACGCGCACACACACACACAGACATATACGCATGCACACACACATACACACGCAGACACACACACACGCACACACACACACACACCATTCAAGGTCGTCACAGACCACAAAACCCTGGTGATGATCTTGAACAAACCCCTCACATCAGCTCCTCCACGACTCCAGCGAATGCTGCTCAAACTACAGGGCTACAATTTCGTTATGGAGTATCAACCTGGTTCAACCATGGCACTGGCGGACACCCTGTCGAGACTGCCAAGTGCAAAGAACCTGAAGGAGATTGACCTCGACATACGTGTCAGCATGGTGCGGTTCAGTTCGGAACGTACCAGCCGCATTCGCGCAGCAACCGAGGACAATGCAACCTGCCGTCAGCTGACTAGTACGATCGTGACAGGATGACCAGACACTCTCCAGGAAGTACCACCAGCCATCAGAACATTTTGGCATTTTAGAGACGAGTTATCTATTGAAGACGGGCTCATCCTGAAAGGACATCGCTTGCTCATTCCAGAATCACAACGGGAAGACATCATGGAACAACTCCATTATGGTCACCAAGGCATCGAGAAGACGCGACTTCGTGCTAGAGAATCTGTCTTCTGGCCTGGATTCAACAAGGACATTGAGCAGAGAACCAAGTCATGTCCCATCTGCCAGGAGCACAAACCATGGCAGTCCCCTGAGTCCCTCATGCCACATGAGGTGCCCAGTCGCCCATGGGAGACCCTTGGAACAGACCTGTTCAAACTCCATGGCTACGAGTATTTGCTGCTCACTGACTACTACAGCAAGTACTTCATCGTCAGAAAGCTTGCAGGTGACGCAACTAGCAACACTGCCATCAGAGCACTAAAGCAGATGTTCTCTGAGCATGGCATTCCCAGCAAGCTGATAAGTGACAACGGCCCCCAATTCTCACCAGACGCCTTCGTCACATTTGCAAGAGAGTGGGCATTCAGCCTGCCTTTCCCCTGGACTCAGCCCGAGCCCATGAGACAAGGGCCTGGGCGTCATTGCTAGCCGTTTTGCGTTCTAAACGACTGGATGAGGTGCTGTCTACAGCATTTTGGCGTTCCGAAGATATCTTCATTAACTACTATCTTCGGGATGTCTCGGCTGTTCGCCAGGATGGCTCTCGCGGGCTTCCTGCGTTAATCGCAGCCGGCCAGTTTCTGGCAAGGATTTGAGGGCGAGTTTGATATTGTTTCTTGCCCACCGCCTTGTTGATATTATCTGCTATATGTGATTCGGAGTAAGAATATGTAATTTAATGGAAATTTTTTTTAGTAAATTTTCATTTGATTAATATACTTACCCGAATCACATAGTGTAGGCCCTCCCGCCTGCCCCGCTTATGGTTTTTTAGTTTTTTTAACGCCGTATGATTATTGCCACGTGTTGATAGAGGAAGTGACGTAGTATCCACCAATGGGAGGTAACTCTCACGCTACCTGCTCATTACCAGGGCTATTTTTAGCCTTTTTTGGTGATGGGGTTGCTTCCCTTTAAAAATGTTAGACGGTAAGCGTTTTCAGAACCTAGCATCTCAGACTGTGTCAAATGCTATATGTGATTCGGAATAAGAATATGTAATTTAATAAGGCATTTATAATGAAAAAAGAGCAAAAATATACGGTCGAAACAGATCACCAACAAAGGCTAACAAGTTCAGTGGAGTTGCCAGTTGGAAGGAACAGCGAAGAATGTCCCAGTTACTTCCTCAGTCGTACTCTTTTTGACTGTTGGATTTGGCAATTCTGAACGATGGCAGGAACCGAAGTGCGCCAGGCAGTGTCAGTGAAGTCCTCTGGCTCATTTTCTGTGCCCAAGAAAGCTTCCAGGTATTTGTCGGTATCGGCGGACTGCATAATGATGTTGTCGAAGCTCAGTCTCGCTTACGACGCATCCAAAATGGCATCCTCCGACGGCACTGTGACTGTGTGAAAGATGCTGAAAGTTGTTCGGTTGATGTTGTATGGCTACAACTAAGAAAGGTGGACAATGGTTCATGCAGGTGCGAACTGTATAAATCGGCTGCTCATTTTCTGCCTTTTTGTGAGTGATGTGCGCTGAAACACTGCAAGAGATCTCACAGTTTTCTAAGTACTGCCACCACTGGTACTTTCAAGGTCAGCTTTGTTTATGGCTGTTCCAACTACCTCAGTCGGTAAGATTGTAACATTCTTTTCTACTACTTCTCTGTTAAAGCTGGGTGGGAAAAGTTTGATTTTATTCATTGCACAGCTTAATCTTTCTGATTCAATTACTTTTCTTTTATAAATTTGTGATTTAAAAAAAAGGGAGACATAATTATGTTTCCTTCAGGTGAGATTTTATTCTTCAAAATTAAAATTGATAAACTACTTCCTGCACGATATCAAATTCGCTGGGAACTTCCTGCGCGATGTCAATTGATATACAGTTCCTAGTTGACCAATGACAACAGCAGTTTTTGTCATGTGATCAGTAAAAATGCGATAAATATGGCTATCAGGGACCAATGACAACAGCAGTTTTTGTCATGTGATCAGTAAAAATGCGATAAATATGGCTATCGGGGACCAATGACAACAGCAGTTTTTGTCATGTGATCAGTAAAAATGCGATAAATATGGCTATCGGGGACCAATGACAACAGCAGTTTTTGTCATGTGATCAGTACAAATGCGGTAAATATGGCTATCGGGGACCAATGACAACAGCAGTTTTTGTCATGTGATCAGTAAAAATGCGATAAATATGGCTACCGGGGACCAATGCAAGTTTGTTTCCTGTCTCACTTTAAAACTAGATTGGTTCTGTGTGCAACAGCGAGGTTGGTTGCTTGGTTGGTTATCGTTTATTATCGTCTCTTCAGCTGATATTGCTATTCGAGACGATTGCAATTTGTGTTCCTTTCTCAGTTCACATAGTAAGCTCCATGCTTAAAACTATTGCACCTACGTGAAGATTGTTTGTTTGTTTGCTTAACGCCCAGCCGACCACGAAGGGCCATATCAGGGCGGTGCTGCTTTGACATATAACGTGCGCCACACACAAGACAGAAGTCACAGCACAGGCTTCATGTCTCACCCAGTCACATTATTCTGACACCGGACCAACCAGTCCTAGCACTAACCCCATAATGCCAGACGCCAGGCGGAGCAGCCACTAGATTGCCAATTTTAAAGTCTTAGGTATGACCCGGCCGGGGTTCGAACCCACGACCTCCCGATCACGGGGCGGACGCCTTACCACTAGGCCAACCGTGCCGGTAGTTCACATAGTAAGCTCCATGCTTAAAACTGTTAAACCTACGTGATGAGTCGTCATGTCAGTCCTAATGTCAATGGAAGCAGACATGAAGCAAATGAGAGAAGACTACTTGACACTGACCTGCTGGTGGAATAGGACAAATTGAGACAGAGACATGATAAGTTTAGAGAAAAAATCGGATGACTTGAAAAGTCGGGGAGTGTGAGAGCCAGGTGATATGCACTAATCAAGGCAGGAAATGGGCTCAGGGCCTGGGACTGCACTGCAAGGCTTTTCAACAAACAAACAAATTTTAAATTAAAAAATTCTGCATCACAAGGCTGATCACTTTGCGCGCAGTAAACAAAGCAGCAGCACATGCTCTAAATAATTGCAATGGACAGAGAACGACTGCAACAGAATGGACAGGGAGAAAAACCTGGACACCAGCTGTGCTGAACATCTCTTACATTTAATGACTCAGCTTCTAATGAAGCTGTTTTTAAATCTTTCGTAATGCAGAGGTTCGTGCCACATAGCATAACCATAGCAGACGACAGACTAACCGGATGTAATGTCGCGCGTGCGCACTGCTTCCACTTCCGAGTGACGCTATGGCCGCCTGCTAGCCCACCATCTTTCAGCTTACCGTCTTTTGTACGATACGCGATCAACCCTTCACACGAAATCATGTCGGAAGAGCAGACTGACGAACAGGTCCAACAAGTATTCGACCAGTTCGAAATATTGCCTGCGACCTGGGCTCTGCTGGAGAGGCACAGATTTTTCTCAGTTCAGGCGCTGGAACTCTTGCCTTTGGATGTTATAGAATCGTTCGATACTCTCACTCTGGCTCAACGCTTGCTACCAAAGGCGATGGTCAAAATGCTGTGGGCACCAGCGAAAGGGGAGAAGTCCCCTCCACAGCCAGCAGCGGAAAAACAGACACCGGCTAAAACTATGATTCTCACCCCAGAGAATGTAACGGTTCATCGCGGCCCTCGGCAGCAGATTCCAGTCTCGAACCGGGAAACCGGCAACGCAGAGACTTCTTTACTCGATCTGCTCGGCTCTCTTCCCCTCACTGGACCATCCGTCGGCTCCACCAGGGATCAGCCTCATAGTCAAACGGGAGGTAAGTTCAGAGACATTACCCAGTTTATTTCTCTGAATTCCGCCACTTCTTCTTCCCGTTCTGACACTGATTATGTGACTATGGTGGACGGCAGACTGGCCATCGCTGAGAAAAGGGTCTCCCTGGACAAGGTCTCCGTGGCACAGTACATGGAGGCAGCTTTACGAATCCACCAGGACATGCCGACTAATGACAGAGCAGACAGACAGACTACAGACGAATATCTGCAGTATATCTCACGCGTGTCGCAGATGGCACAGGTGTTCTCATGGTCCTCTGTCCAACTCTTTGACAGAGAGTTCAGGAAAGAACAGGCATCCTACAACCTGCCCTGGACAACTGAGGCGCCATATCTCATGTCTCTTCTCCTGCGGCCTATGGAGAAGAATCCACCCGCCCCAAACGTCCCCAACACCAGAAAACAGACAGCTCGGGTCGCCTAGTGTGCATACGTTGGAACCGAACGGCATGCACAGTCAAATCCTGCCGGTATGCCCATATCTGCCTGACCTGCATGTCCCCCTCCCACCCTCAACGATCCCATTCAGCTGAGCCCACCAAAAACTCTTAAGTCACCCCAACCCGGCCTACTCACCCCGTCTCGCCCCCCACTTCACCCATCATGGCTCTAAATGGACTTTAAGGCATTATTAGCGAAGGGTATTGTAACGGGATGAGAGTCTGTCTGTCTGTCTGTCTCTCTCTCTCAACCTCAAATCGATTCTCAGGTCTAGATGAAGATTTGTCGGTTAATCAACAAACTCCAGTTACGTATGATCGTGAAAAATCAAAACCACCCCAAAAACAGAAACAGAACAATGAACATGTGCACAAGCCATTCTTTCTTTCTTTATTTGGTGTTTAACGTCGTTTTCAACCGTTCAAGGTTATATCGCGACGGGGAAAGGGAGAGATGGGATAGAGCCACTTGTTAATTGTTTCTTGTTCATAAAAGCACTAATCAAAAAATTGCTCCAGGGGCTTGCAACGTAGTACAATGTATTACCTTACTGGGAGAATGCAAGTTTCCAGTACAAAGGACTTAACATTTATTACATACTGGTGCACAAGCCAAAACACACCTCAACGCCAAAGCTTCACATCAGAAAACAGAGGGTCAAACCTGGAACTACACATGTCATTATCGGAGACTCAACAATAAAACATGTAAACCCAGATCTTAATATGTTCTCAAAAACATCAACACAAAAGATAAGTGTATCAGGTCTAACAGTCGAAGATCTCCTGCATTGGCTCCAGAATATTTCAAAATGCAAAGACGTACAGTATGTAATCATCCATGTTGGTATTAACACTTGTTTGAGGAACACAGTATCAGAGGCCTGGTGGAGGAGCCTCATCAAACTACTGGGGCTTTCTTGCCCTTTGCCTTCACAGGCTTTTCACCCTGCTTTTCGTTCTTTGACTTTGCTGCTTCTCTTGTTCTTGGTCAAGACCATTCCTTTTTGTTTCTTTACTCGTTCTTCTTGGAAGTTGTACTCAGAATTTTTTCCACGCCGCAGCCATGTATGATAAAGACAAGGGCTAGCGCTAAGCACGAGGCGATAGAGTCTCCTAAGAAATCTCAAAGGAAGCCTAGACAGAAGACAGTTGTCAAGGTTCTAGAATTGCATCTCCAGGACACCATCAATTGTCAGAAATGGTCAACTGTCGATGAAGCTGGGAAGAAACGGACCAAGCGTGTCAAAAGAACTCTCGGGCATATTTTTTTTTACAGGAAATTCCTAAACTGAATGCTGTGCTTGCCCCCCACCCTCTCCTTATGTAAAACAATGATTATAATCATAAGATGATGTGTTGAAATGGCCAGAAGTGCCCAATCATGATTTGGTTTCCATGTAACTTACGCATTATACTGTTTTTTGTTTCAAATGTGTTTTGTTGTGTGGGGGCATAAGTTCCATGAATTTAACCAATTTCTTCGTCTGCTCTGATTTTCGTTCCCTTCTGTGTAAAATATGCAAACATTTGGACATGGCAAAAACTGCAAGATGTGTGTTTTGTGTAAGTTACGGTTTCCTCATTAACATCACTCCATCTACTCTGTCAGACAGGAAGCAAACTTTGATTTTTTCTCACAGAAAGATACTTTGGGATCATATACAAACATCCCAAGTCCAAAACAAGGGCAACTGTAACCAAAAAATGTTTTAAGTGCTGTAAGATAGAAACCATGTAACTTACGTTATGTCCGGCAGTACACATGTTATTTTTATGATTGTGGAAAATCTGCACAAGTTTTTCAAACAAAACTGATATGATGTCATCAGGTAATGTTCAGGCTGAAATATATCAGAACAATGTGTACATTGGTTGTTGTTTATTTCTTCACATCTATGTCACACATGCATTTCCCAACATCATGGACGTGCACATTTGGTATGTATGTTTACTTGTTTTATAACAATATCAAATGTACCATCAACTGTTACATTTGTACATTTTTCTTTGCAGATGCTGAAGTACAGGGAAAGTTCAGAATTGATCGACTCCGGACCAGCAAAGCCACAAAGCAGGCAGACAAACTGAAACCTGGAGAGATGAAAATGATGCAGGGCGGGCATGATGGCAACACTCTGGCAGGACAAGAGGACAATCGTCGTTCTGTCAACCAACGCACAGCCTGCGATGGGATCAGCCCTTCGACAGACTGGCAGAGGTAATATAATAGCAAGTGCTCAAGTCTTTGGTAAAACCATAGACCATTTATCCTGGACCGCCAACTAGCTCTCTCTCCGCTCTTTCTCTCTATTACGAGGTAGCGGCCCCTCGCATTTAGGAACGAAGAGAGGTACAGAAAAGCGTGCTATCCTTCTCAGCGCAACTACTACCCCGCTCTTCTTGGCCTTTCAGAAATCAGGGAGATGCCATATCCGGTGTCGATTGTAAACATGGACGAAGTTGCCGAGGTAAGTTTTGAAAATGCTAAAATAAACTCAGCTAAAGTGCATATGGAACATGTTTTTCGATGAGTTTTGTTAAGTTTAGTTTGGAGTTTTGGAAAATCCAGTTCATTGTCACCTCCCATTGTCACAAATAACTGGAGCGTGCTTTCTTTTCACTGTCTTTCAAACCGGACGCTAAGCGCCCCTGTGAAAGTCGAGCGTCGTAACCTCGAAGGGTCACGTGACGAGTTGGCGGTCCAGGCTATTTGGTCTATGGTAAAACTGAGGGGGAAGGGGAAGAATATTTCTGTGCGCACCGACCTTCCCAAAGTCTTTCGGAAGAAAAGAGCTGGTCTTCAACGCCGCTTGAGTGAAATCAAAACGACAGAACACAGACCGAATTCTCAGAGTAGTAGAAAAAGGGTTTAGGAGGAGAAATTGCGTGGTAAATGGGTGAAAATGGATTAAAAATTGATCTGTGAACTTTGCAATCAATGTAGTCGGTAACATTGAAATGGTTTGAACTTCGACTGGGCATGCGTACTGGAAAGTGCACCAAAGTGCACCAAGAACTAGAATTTCTGGCGAGAACCGGGAAGGCGTTAGCCCTGCAATCGCCGTTCTGACAACCAACGCACAGCCTGTGATGGGATCAGCCCTTCCACAGACTGGCAGAGGTAATATAATAAAACCTATCTCAGTTTTACATTTCTTAGTTTATGAACAAGGGATTGGTTTTTTGTGTTATAATTGTAATTGTGTGAAACTAATATGATCAATTATTGTTTGAGGCAGACCCCACAGTCGATTGTGACGTACAACCAGAACAAGTTTAGCTCCTGACCTAGACAGAGATTTCTTCACCCAACGCCTCAAGGTCACTCGTGCCACCAACTTTGCTCTCAGAGGACAGAAACTCTCCGTAAGGATGCTCAAACCCCGAAATGTAGGCGGAGAATGAAGAGTATGTTCCCTTTACCCTGTCTCTAATCCATTCCGTTAGCACTAGTGACTGGGAAAAAAGGGGCTTACTCTGCATTCTTTAACAGTGAATGATGTTAAAATTCTTGAGAGAAAAATGTGTGGGTTTTGTTTTCAGAAGACCAAAACCACAAAGCCAAGTTTCCGCCACGAACCAGTGGAGACTGCACTACAAACTCTCACTCTCTCTCAAACACACACACACATTCTCACCTTGTCGTAGTGATATCTTGTCCTCCGTGACCTTGAAGTTTTCAGCGGCTGCCTTTCTGGCCTCCTCCTCTGATCTGCCAGACACCCAGTAGGCATTGTCTGCAGGCTGCAAACAACAAAATTATGTCTGTTTCTGTCTCTATGGTTTGCATCATTTAGTTTAAAATGTACCATGTAATTCTTCCGAATCCGTTTTTTTTGTTGAAGAAAAATTATGAAGAACTTTTGTGCTTATTTGTTTTTGACAACAGGTATGATACTTCTTCTCTTCTCCTTCGTTCATGGGCTGAAACTCCCACGTTCACTCATGTTTTTGCACGAGTGGATTGATTTACGTGCAAGGCCGTTTTTATCCCGCCTTTCAAGCAGCATACGCCGATTTCAGGGGAAGCATGCTGGGTATTTTTGTGTTTCTATAACCCACCAAACTCTGACATGGGTTACAGGATCTTTTCCGTATGCACTTGGTCTTATGATTGCTTGTACACATGAAGGAAGATAAGGCACTAGCAGGTCTGCACATAAGTTGACCTGGGAGATTGGAAAAATCTCCACCTCAACCTACCAGGCGCGACCGGGATTCAAAGCCACGACCTTCCGCTTTGGAGGCAGGTGTCTTACCATCAAGCCATTGCGCCCTTCAAATGTATGAAATGTTTTAATACCTTCTCGAAACCAACTTTAATGCACCAAAAGTATATCTATGAATGTACACATCAGTTTAAAACAGAGACGCAGCAAATGGTCATCTCACACAGATGCTAGTCATTCATGCTTATCAACACTTCCCTAAACATTTATACGCTAAAACTCACGTCTCCCTCTGGAATGCTGGGATCGTCAACAGTAATAAAGTACGCTGGGATACGGTGACCCCACCACAGCTGACGGGAAATGCACCAGTCTCTGTCAAAGAAGAATATATACATCTACATTGTGAAAGAATGTGCATGTAAACTTGCATGAGACGTGCACAGGTGCAAACACACACACACACACACACACACACACACACACACAGCCACACACACACACACACACACACACAGCCACACACACACACACACACACACACACACACACACAGCCACACACACACACAGCCACACACACACACACACAAACACACACACTCACACACACACACACACACACACACACACACACACACACACACACACACACACACACTCTCTCTCTTGTTTCTGAAGAAAAGTTTATTTTACTAAATTGTTACAGAAAAACAATTTTGTCTCCATGTTTATCATCAGTCACTTCAACCTACAATGATCAGCGTTTCAAAATGATCAATATCATGAATTAATATTTTTCAAAAAATACACCATTATCAGGTTGAGGATCACAAATCTGCACTATCTGCCTGTCTCTGTCTGTCTGTCTGTCTGTGTCTCTCTCTGTCTGTCTGTCTGTCCCTCTCTCTCTCCCTCTCTGTCTCCCTCTCTGTCTCTGTCTCTGTCTCCCTCTCTCTCTCTCTCCCTCTCTCTCTCTCTCTCTCTCTCTCTCTCTCTCTCTCTCTCTCTCTCTCTCTCTCTCTCTCTCTACCTGCAGTTTTCCAGCCACTGGTACCATGTCTTGATGTGGTTCTCTGGCAAGATTCTCAGCTCACCTTCTCTCACAGCCTGCACAATAAGTTATCTGTCATACATTCAAAGATAACTCTAGTACATACATGTACACATTCATTCTTTTTTTTTCACATGCACACACATATGTACACACACAGGCGTATACATGCACACCAAATCCAAAACACACACACCAGTAAGACATGATTCCCTACAAGGCCAACAACATGAAGCAAGATACTGGGCGCTAAAAAAACCTGACCCTATTTTCTCCTTTCATTTTGCACAGACCAACCGCAGTTGCAACAAAGCTGACAGTCACGTCCACTTTAAACACACACACATCTTCGACTGTGACATTCCTGAAGAAAGCAGCGTACTTACTTTGACAGACGCAGCAGCCATTTCCTTGCAGTTGACGTACCACTGCGGCTTCAGAAGAGGTTCAATCACGTCTTTGGAGCGACTGTAACAACAAGTGTTTTCTGAACACGGCGCTTTTCTTTTGCTAGCTGCGTTTAAAAAGATAAAGATTTAAAGAAGCAAAACAGTGTTTTCTGAACATTGGCGCTTTTCTTTTGCCAGCTGCGTTTGAAAAGATAAAGATTTAAACAAGCAAAACAGTGTTTTATGAACACAGCGCTTTTTTGTTTGCTAGCTGTGTTTGAAAAGATAAAGATTTAAACAAACAAAACAGTGTTTTCTGAACACAGCGCTTTTCTTTTGCTAGCTGCACTTAAAAAGATAAAGATTTTAACAAGCAAAATAGTGTTTTCTGAACACACTGCTTTTCATTTGCTAGTTGTGTTTAAAAAGATAAAGATTCAAACACGCAGACTAATCACGGAGAGAAAAGTTTTCTGAACACAGCGCTTTCTTTTGCTAGCTGTGTTTGAAAGGATTTTAAAAAGCAGACTAATCATGGACAGAAAAGAAGGCCCAACTGCAGAATTCTGGTGAAATTATTTGCACTGTTTTGATTTATTGCACTCGAACACTCAAGCGCCCAACTTAAAAAAAAGCACCAATGTTTTGTCAAAGCATGAGCAGTAATGAATAAATACAGCAGCAGCAGCACCCAGTTATTTGTTCAGCAATTGTTGCAATAGCCAACAAGACCAATTCAGACGGATGGCCATTTTGTTTGTTTGTTTGTTTGCTTAACGCCCAGCCGACCACGAAGGGCCATATCAGGGCGGTGCTGCTTTGACAAATAACGTGCGCCACACACAAGACAGAAGTCGCAGCACAGGCTTCATGTCTCACCCAGTCACATTATTCTGACACCGGACCAACCAGTCCTAGCACTAACCCCACAATGCCAGACGCCAGGCGGAGCAGCCACTAGATTGCCAATTTTGAAGTCTTAGGTATGACCCGGCCGGGGTTCGAACCCACGACCTCCCGATCACGGGGCGGACGCCTTAACACTAGGCCAACCATGCCGGTACGGATGGCCATGGGTCTTGTAAAAAGTCAACAAGTCGAAACATCCTTATGATCACAATCCCTGTCATCAAATGCAATTCGGTCAGTCGTCACACTAGACAAGGTATCAGTGGATCTTCTGAAATTTGCATAGGTCATTGAACGAAGACCGACTCTTTTAGTAATTCCCTGGGGCGGGGATGTAGCTCAGTCGGTAGCGCGCTGGATTTGTATCCAGTTGGCCGCTGTCTGCGTAAGTTCGTCCCCACGTTCGGCGAGAGATTTATTTCTCAGAGTCAACTTTGTGTGCAGACTCTCCTCGGTGTCCGAACACCCCCGTGTGTACACGCAAGCACAAGACCAAGTGCGCACGAAAAAGATCCTGTAATCCATGTCAGAGTTCGGTGGGTTATAGAAACACGAAAATACCCAGCATGCTTCCTCCGAAAACGGCGTACGGCTGCCTAAATGGCGGGGTAAAAAACGGTCATACACGTAAAATTCCACTCGTGCAAAAAACACGAGTGTACGTGGGAGTTTCAGCCCACGAACGCAGAAGAAGAAGAAGAAGTCATTCCCTGTACAGTGGAAACCCACTTATAAGACCTCGACAAATCTAAGATAAGGTCTTAACAAGTCGCGTAAGGCGAAAATACAATATTTAGTCAAGTAGCTGTCGAACTCACAGAATGAAACTGAACGCAACGCAACGCAGCAAGACCGGTTAACTCGTAGCATCGTCACTCCACCGCCCGTGGCAAAGGCAGTGCCCGTGGAATTGACAAGAAGAGCGGGGTATTCGTTGCGCTGAGAAGGATAGCACGCTTTTCTGTACCTCTCTTCGTTTTAACTTTCTGAGCGTGTTTTTAATCCAAACATATCATATCTATATGTTTTTGGAATCAGGAACTGACAAGGAATAAGATGAAAGTGTTTTTAAATTGATTTCGAAAAAAAAAATTTGATAATAATTTTTATATATTTAATTTTCAGAGCTTGATTTTAATCCAAATATAACATATTTATATGTTTTTGGAATCAGCAAATGATGGAGAATAAGATAAACGTAAATTTGGATCGTTTTATAAATTTTTATTTTTTTTTACAATTTTCCGATTTTTAATGACCAAAGTCATTAATTAATTTTTAAGCCACCACACTGAAATGCAATACCGAAGTCCGGGCTTCGTCGAAGATTACTTGACCAAAATTTCAACCAATTTGGTTGAAAAATGAGGGCGTGACAGTGCCGCCTCAACTTTCACGAAAAGCCGGATATGACGTCATCAAAGACATTTATCAAAAAAATGAAAAAAACGTTCGGGGATTTCATACCCAGGAACTCTCATGTCAAATTTCATAAAGATCGGTCCAGTAGTTTAATCTGAATCGCTCTACACACACACACACACACAGACAGACAGACAGACAGACGCACATACACCACGACCCTCGTTTCGATTCCCCCTCGATGTTAAAATATTTAGTCAAAACTTGACTAAATATAAAAAGGAGGGAGTCTTAAAATGGGGGTAATCGTACAGAGGTTATGAACAGAAAGTCTGAGATAAGGTCTTTTTTTTCTCTTTTTTTTTCTTCTTTTTATATTTAGTCAAGTTTTGACTAAATATTTTAACATCGAGGGGGAATCGAAACGAGGGTCGTGGTGTATGTGCGTGTGTGCGTGTGTGTGTCTGTGTGTGTGTGTGTGTAGAGCGATTCAGACTAAACTACTGGACCGATCTTTATGAAATTTGACATGAGAGTTCCTGGGTATGAAATCCCCGAACGTTTTTTTCATTTTTTTGATAAATGTCTTTTATGACGTCATATCCGGCTTTTCGTGAAAGTTGAGGCGGCACTGTCACGCCCTCATTTTTCAACCAAATTGGTTGAAATGTTGGTCAAGTACTCTTCGACGAAGCCCGGGGTTCGGTATTGCATTTCAGCTTGGTGGCTTAAAAATTAATTAATGACTTTGGTCATTAAAAATCTGAAAATTGTAAAAAAAAATAAAAATGTATAAAATGATCCAAATTTACGTTTATCTTATTCTCCATCATTTGCTGATTCCAAAAACATATAAATATGTTATATTCGGATTAAAACCAAGCTCTCAAAATTAAATATATAAAAATTATTATCAAAATTTTTTTTTCGAAATCAATTTAAAAACACTTTCATCTTATTCCTTGTCGGTTCCTGATTCCAAAAATATATAGATATGATATGTTTGGATTAAAAACACGCTCAGAAAGTTAAAACGAAGAGAGGTACAGAAAAGCGTGCTATCCTTCTTAGCGCAACTACTACCCCGCTCTTCTTGTCAATTCCACGTGCACTGTCTTTGCCACGGGCGGTGGAGTGACGATGCTTCGAGTATACGGTCTTGCTGCGTTGCGTTGCGTTCAGTTTCATTCTGTGAGTTCGACAGCTACTTGACTAAATATTGTATTTTCGCCTTACGCGACTTGTTTTTTCCTTACACAGACCTGCCTACCCCTGAAATGTACCATGTGTAGTTTTGGGTGTGAAAATAAGGCAAATGTGTAGTTTGGCAGGTGAATGTGTAGTATTTCAATTTGATCAACCCAAACCGCAAAACAGAACAGTTACTTATACCGTACTAAAACAAACACTCAACACTCCAAACAAAACTATTACAATGTGAACAATACTCCTCATACAAATACAAACAAAGCCCCCACAAAAATACAAGCCAAGCATTAAGTTTATTTGTTAAGAAAAAAATTATTAACTAGTTTGGAACATTTGCATGGGTGAAACTTATCAGAATTAAAAATAAGGAAAATGAGGCCGGGGTCCAGGGGCTGCCCACGCCCTGGTGGGGTGCAGGAGCAACGCCCTCGTAGGGGGCCCAGGGGGGCGAAGCCCCCCGGAAGAAAACGAAAAATCAGGCTTTTTAAGGGTAAAAGTAGGCCTTTCCTGGTATCTCAAACACACAAATTTGCACAGTAAACAATGATAACAAATGCCAAGCTGTAGTCCGATAATTCTCTCGCTCAGGGAAACAAAGATTCAGCGATGTCCGGTCACTGTGTTAGAGAAAATACAGATCGGATCGCCGGCAAAAAAATAAGGAATTCTTTATTTGACCAATTTCATTTGGCGGATTTCCGCCCTAAGGCGGAAAAGTTTCACCCATGCATTTGTTAAAAAAAAAGCTATGTTGAGGGGTATGCAGTTCATATACAGTGGGACCCCCTATTCAAGACCTGTGACAATCTGAGAACATCAAGTCACAAAAAGTAGGGACTGGGAGTATGTGTATCAACATGAAGGCAAATTTGCATATAAACAGAACAGGTTTGCGTCGGCAATAATAATAATATGGCAGGTCATTGCCTCTGCTCTGGTTACCGATCTCTCAAAAGTGAGCTTGTCTTGGTCTTCTTTCCCTGGCACGGGTTTCTTCACAAAACAGTCCAATTTTTCCTCTGCTTTGGTCGGGATTTCTCGAATTCCTCATGAGAAGTGCTTTTCTTGTGGCGGTTACACGGTCGTAAAGCCCACTGTGCTTCTCTGAAAAAGCCGTGTTGCACACAGTGCAGTGGGCAAAATGCTTCCCTTTTCTCCACGAAACTAGACATGGATGCTCCTCATAGTACTTTGGCAGAAAAGCCTTGCTGGGAGTTTGACCAAGCTTCTTTTTTTTGCTCCGTGGCGGTTGATCGCCAAAGTCTTCTGAATCCGTGTTCGTCGCTGTAGCCATTTTTTTCCCTCCAGAAAGAATGAGCTACGAAGTGACCGCGTTCAGAAAAGTATGTGCTGAAACGCCCGCGATAGTTGTAATGACACCTGCAAGACCAACTGACTACGCTACTCTCGCGGGCGCCGGGCATGTTTTGCACGCAGTACACAACCGGTTAGTACAAATTATGGATCGGAACTCGCTCGCGTTTTTGCGTATTCAAAATGTCAAAATGTGTAGTCGAAACGAAACGTTTGCGTAGTATAAGACAAGCATGCGTAGTTGCGTAGTTTGGGGACCAAAATCGTAGTTTACTACGCTCAATGTGTAGTGTAAACAGGTCTGCTTACATCTGTTCCTTGTCCCGGTGTGCACTCACGCCGCCCCGTCCCTGCACTCACTGTTCCATCCACATCTGAATTTCGTTCCGCTGCCAGACTTGTCGATTTTACAGACGCTCCAGGGAGGGATGTCGGGTCGTTGCAGTAGGCTACCCTCGAAAGATGACACTGCACTTCTGCTGAGTCACTTCGACGGTGTTCAGTAGTGGGTCTGTCCCGAGCTAACGGACGCTGCCCTCTACCTACTATGCCCCCTACTAACGACATTGACTGTTAAGTCGCGGAGCCAGACTAAGTGAGCGTCCCCTCCAGAGAGCAGACCGCCACCACGACCTCCCGGCCCACAGCCCGATGCGCTAACCACTGCGCTACGGGGGCCGGTGAGATAAGGTCTTAAAAAGGAGGGAGTCTTAAAATGGGGGTAATTGTACAGAGGTTATGAACAGAAAGTCTGAGATAAGGTCTTAACAAGAAGGGCAAAGCCCATACGACTCACATGCTTGACCTTGACCTAGCAATGACATCATACACTAACTGCTTTACACATTTTTCCTACCAAAATACATGTGACCTTGACCCAAGGTCAAGGTCATCCAAGGTCATGCAACACAAAGCTGTTAATTCAAGACATAGGAAGTACAATGGTGCTTATTGGCTCTTTCTACCATGAGATATGGTCACTTTTAGTGGTTCACTACCTTATTTTGGTCACATTTCATAAGGGTCAAAGTGACCTTGACCTTGATCATATGTGACCAAATGTGTCTCATGATGAAAGCATAACATGTGCCCCACATAATTTTTAAGTTTGAAACAGTTATCTTCCATAGTTCAGGGTCAAGGTCACTTCAAAATATGTATACAATCCAACTTTGAAGAGCTCCTGTGACCTTGACGCAAGGTAAACCAAACTGGTATCAAAAGATGGGGCTTACTTTGCCCTATATATCATATATAGGTGAGGTATTGAATCTCAAAAACTTCAGAGAACAACATTTATGGCCCCTGCGACCTTGACCTTGAAGCAAGGTCAAGATGCTATGTATGTTTTTTGGGGCCTTGTCATCATACACCATCTTGCCAAATTTGGTACTGATAGACTGAATAGTGTCCAAGAAATATCCAACGTTAAAGTTTTCCGGACGTCCAGACGGACGTCCGGACGGGGGGGACGGACGGACGGACGACTCAGGTGAGTACATAGACTCACTTTTGCTTCGCATGTGAGTCAAAAAGGAGGGAGTCTTAAAAGGCGGGTTCCAGTGTATTACAAGCACTACCACCACTATCACCAATTGGTCAACAATCCAGAAATGATGACCCTATTGTTCAACAATGCTGCACAACATCTCAGACAGACAGACATGCACAAGACCCTATACATTCAGCCTCACCTGCACATGGGCACAACCATGGGGTTATCCTTGGTGCCGCGGTACAGGCCTTTGTCTTGCAAGGCTTTCAACACAGCTTTGCGCGCGTCAAATCGCTTCATGCCCTGCAAAAACAATACACAAATTATTCATCAGAAATGAATTCATACACAATCCTTCATTTTTTTCTATGGATCATTACCGTCAAGTAACAATGCAAACTTACGCACACTTCAATCGTGAAAATCAGTCACACATTCAAACAGTCACACGGGACTGGGTGGCCGAGTGGTAACGCACTTGCGCTCGGAAGCGAGAGGTTGCGTGTTCAGGCCTGGGTCAGGCCGCAATTTTCTCCCCCCTTTCCTAACCTAGGTGGTGGGTTCAAGTGCTAGTCTTTCGGATGAGACGAAAAACCGAGGTCCCTTCGTGTACACTACATTGGGGTGTGCACGTTAAAGATCCCACGATTGACAAAAGGGTCTTTCCTGGCAAAATTGTATAGGCATAGATAAAAATGTCCATCAAATACCCGTGTGACTTGGAATAAAGTGTAAAAAAAAAAAAATTCCATCTCACACGGCATTTAGTCTCAGGGCTTGGAAACATGAATACACGCATGCAGGAAGAAAAAAAAAAGGGTAGCGCCGTATACTGTATGGCAGCTCGCTTTCCCCAGGGAGAAAGCAGCCCGAATTTCTGTGAGGTTACCCTCATGGACTATATAAAAATCTTATCCTTATCTTATACACAATATCATCTCTGAATCGGCACCTGCCTATCTTTCTGAACTGGTCTCTCTCTACACTCCCTCTCGCACCCTTCGTTCTTCTGATGATGCTCGACTTCTCTGTCAAGGTCGCTTTAAACGCAAGGCTCATGGCTTCCGCACGTTTTCGTATTATGGACCTCAGTTATGGAATTCACTCCCCTTTCAATTACGTCACTCTCCATCCATTTCATCTTTTAAGTCCAATTTGAAAACTCACTTGTTCCAACAACACTACGAATAGTTCCTTAGTATAGAGTCTGGGGATGTGAGATGTGCATGATGTGTTGTTTGAATCTGACAGTGATTGTATGATTTTTGTATACATGTATTGTTGTCACGCGCTTTGAACTTCTGATAAGGCGCTTTATAAATGCCCGTTATTATTATTATTATTATCTTAACACCTACTTGGGAAGACACGCACACATCAACACTGAACACAAGGGAGAAGCCTTGTCCACCACACAAAACGATAAAGGGACGGGCGCTGTGGCGGGGTGGTAAGACGTCGGCCTCTTAATCGGAAGGTCGAGGGTTCGAATCCCGGCCGCGGCCGCCTGGTGGGTTAAGTGTGAAGATTTTTCCGATCTCCCAGGTCAACTTATGTGCAGACCTGCTAGTGGCTTATCCCCCTTCGTGTGTACACGCAAGCACAAGACCAAGTGCGCACGGAAAAGATCCTGTAATCCATGTCAGAGTTCGGTGGGTTATAGAAACACGAAAATATCCAGCATGCTTCATCCGAAAACGGCGTATGGCTGCCTAAATGGCGGGGTAAAAACGGTCATGCACGTAAAATTCCACTCGTGCAAAAACACGACTGAACGTGGGAGTCTAAGCCCATGAACAAAGAAGAAGAAGAAGAAAAACGATAAAGGACAACAGTTCAAAGACTTTTCAATAAACCATGATGTCAATTGTTCTTTCTGAGTCTCTCTTTCATTGATCCACCAACTCTCTTATTCCAAATCTACCTTTTAAAAGCATATGCTGCACAGAGCTCATCCACTTCAATGTGAAACAAAAGATTCTGCCAGAAACAAGAAATTCCTATGAGGTAGGAAAAACACCCCCGTCAAAGGGAAATAACCTTCTCAGTTGGTGGCAGTGACTGAGTGAGAATGGTTATTTCCCTTTGACCATGAAGATGTCCCTGTATAAGTCCTTGTATAATTTTAATCCACCAATAACTCCCTAACCGTGTGTTTGACTGGTCCCAATTTTTGTAAGGACCGTCTCAGGAATGTATAGAACGTGTTCACCAAGTTTGGTGACGATCGGTCTGTTCATTCTTGAGATCTATATGCGAACACAAACACACAAACAAACACCCAAACAAACACCCAAACAAACACATCGAGCGAAACCTATACACACCCCTATACCGGGGGTGTAAATACAGAAGCTGCACAAACCCAGCAAATATTTTCCAGGAAAACAAAACAGCACTCACTGAAAATTCTGCGCAGTCCTTGGTGATGTTGCCGTTGTTGTCAATCATGGTGAGGAAGGGCAGCTTGAGACGCATCCCCACATCGTAATCGTTGGGGTCATGGGCCGGCGTGATCTTCACAGCACCTGTAAGTAAATAGCATCATTGTTATCCAACAAATCAATTAGTTACCAATAGGCAATACTATCATCATTAGGCCAATCTAAAATATATGTTGGTTTAGGATAACATGACCAAAAAAGATAGGGTCCGTAGGTCGGCTTTTCTTAAAACAAATTTTTTTTTTAACTAGACGATTTTAAAGGAGGTTACTTCCCTACGTCTTGGTATTGTTCGCAAAATGTGCCAAAAGTTTTTTGTTTTTTTTAGAAATGAAAAAATAGTTTTAGGGTCGGCGGGAAAAAATGGGGTCGGTTGGGTTACCCTAAACCAACATTTTGTTGTTGTTTGCCTCATTGTCTTTATCATTGTAATTGTTGTCATCATCATCATCATCATCATCGCAGCCATCAAAGTCATTCTAGCAATCATTTTTAGGATAACTGGCGGTTCTGGTGAGGTTATGCCCTTTCTTTCTTTCGGCTGGTAACAGGCGAAACCTCGCGGCAAGATCACACGAGAAAGGAAAAAAACGTGTATTGGTCCCAAATAGCATGTCACTTTGGTAACAGTTCGTGTGTAAGTCGTGCATTTTATACGGTAAAAAGACAATGGTAACAGGCGGAACCTCGCGGCAAGATCACAGGAGTTGTCTCGAGTTATCTCCCCCTCCCCAGAAGCGCTCATTGGTATCAATGTGTCTACTAAACACAGCCTCCACTCCAAATACACCCAAAAAAGGTACATACATATGATGACCAAGAGACGACGGGCGCTGTGGTGGGGTGGTAAGACGTCGGCCTCTTAATCAGAAGGTCGAGGGTTCGAATCCCGGTCGCGGCCGCCTGGTGGGTTAAGTGTGGAGATTTTTCCGATCTCCCAGGTCAACTTATGTGCAGACCTGCTAGTGGCTTATCCCCCTTCGTGTGTACACGCAAGCACAAGACCAAGTGCGCACGGAAAAGATCCTGTAATCCATGTCAGAGTTCGGTGGGTTATAGAAACACGAAAATATCCAGCATGCTTCCTCCGAAAGCGGCGTATGGCTGCCTTAATGGCGGGGAAAAAACGGTCATACACGTAAAATTCCACTCGTGCAAAAAACACGAGTGTACGTGGGAGTTTCAGCCCACGAACGCAGAAGAAGAATGACCAAGAGACAGAACCATGTCCCTGCAAGAAGTGCAGGTGACTGCACCAACACACGCATTAACCTGGGTAGTGCAACTCTTGTTGGTGCTACTTTTTCACGGCCACTGGAATTTTCTAGCAATAGGATTTATAATAAAGTATGAAATGAACGAATACATGAATACACATACTCTTCTTCTACTTCTGCGTTCATGAGCTGACACTCCCACGTACACTCGTGCTTTTTGTGTGTTCTTTTGCACAAGTGGGTTTTCACGATCTTTTACATGCACACGTGTTCTTGTGCTTGCGTGTACACACAAAGGGAGATAAGGCACAAGCAGGTCTGCACATAAGTTGACCTGAGAAATCGGAAAAATCTCCACCCTTAACCCACCACGTGCGGTCAGGATTCGAACACTAAACCTTCCGCATGGGAGGCCGGCGTCTTATCCACCAGGCCATTGCGCCAGTCAAATACACATACAAAACAAGATTTCACTCACCTGTGCCAAAGGCCATATCCACAAAGCTATCACAGATGATGGGCAGTTTCCTGTCGAAGAATGGGTGCTGCACAAACTTGCCGTGGAGTTGTTTGTACCTGTCGTCCTCTGGATGGACAGCGACGGCCGTGTCTCCAAGCATTGTCTCAATACGCGTGGTTGCGACCACGATCTCTTCATCTGAGGAACAAAAAGGCAATTATATTCTGGTGAAATGGAAAATTTCCTAAATAAATTATCATTTAATTAATATACTTACCCGAATCACATTAGCATTGAGTCACCTGAGATGCTTATCACTGAAAAACGCTTACCCGGCTAAAGAATTTAAAGGGAAGCAACCCCATCACCAAAACGAAAGTGAAAGTAGCTTTGGTAATGGGCCAGTACACCGGGAGTTACCTCCCATACGGGTGTATGCCACGTCACTTCCTCTAGGAACACGTGCCTATTATCATACGGCTTTAAAAAATCTTAAAACCATAAGCGGGGCAGGTGGGAGGGAATACAGTATGTGATTCGGGTAAGTATATTAATTAAATGATAATTTATTTAGGAAATTTTCCATTTAATATCATATTCTTACTCCGAATCACATTAGCAGATAACATCAACAAGGCGGTGGGCTAGAAATGAATCAAAACTCACCATCAAGTTCTGGACAGGAACTGGCCTGCTGCTATGAGCGCTGGAAGGCCTCTGGAGCCATCCTGTCGAAGAGCTGTGACGTCCCGAAGATAAAAGTTTATGAAAACATCTTCGGAACGCCAATACGCAGTTGTCAGCACCTCCTCTAGACGTCTGGAGCGCAGAACTGCCAGAGAGGATGCCCACGCCCTCGTCTCATGGGCTCGGGCCGAGTCAAGTGGCAAGGAGGGCATAACCCCCCCCCTCTTTGTGCGCCTCCACTCATAAGCCTGCTTGATGAGCGAGGACACCCACCGGGCCAACGTTACCTTCGACAAATCTTTCTCGCGCCTAGTAAGGAGAGAGATAAACAACAACTTCTGAGAACTAGACCGAATCGGCTGAGTCCGGGCTAAGTACAGACGAAGTGCCCTCACAGGGCAATTGACCGAATCGGGGTCACCCGGGGCCAACGCGCTGGTCAGAGCCTTAACTCTAACCAGCGGAGAGGCCTGCCCCGGAGACTGATTCTTGGCCAGGAAATCAGGCCGGAAACGCAAAGATGCGGAACCGTCCGGCTCAAAGGAGATATCTCCAGGCTGACCCGACAGGGCGTGGACCTCGCTACCCCGTCGGGCCGTAGCCAACAAAAGGAGAAACAGCGCTTTGCGAGTGACATTGAACAGACTGGCCTCGCTTAAAGGCTCAAAATCCGCAGAACGAAGGAATTCCAGGATTAAAAACAAGTCCCACTTGGGAGCGGGCAAACGAGCTTTAGCTTCCTTAAGAGCAGCCCCTTTAATGACTGCAGCTATAACGCCCCCGACTCGAACAGAACGACCAATCTGCTGAAGAGTCGCCGAGATAGCGGAGCGCCGGACCCTCAACGAGGAGACTGAGGCGCCCTGTGAAGACATGAAAGAGAGGTGGTTAGCGACCTGAATAGAGCGCGGAGCCACCGAACTCACCCCTCTAGCTGAACACCAGGCAGTCCATGCCTTCCAGTGGGAAGCATAAACTGAAGAGGTGGACGCTCTATGCGAGCGAGCCACCAAGTCCAGAGTCAAAGACGACGCCCCAGAGCGCTTCAGCGAGTCCCGAACAACTTCCACACGTGAAGCTTCAGAAGACTGGGCTCCTCGTGTGGAATGCCTGTTCGGGGCTGCACTAGTTCCCCTCGCACGAGTGCGAGAGGAATGGGGGGCCCTTGGGCAAGCCGAAGAAGATCTGGAAACCAGACCTGCGACGGCCACAGAGGAGCGACCAGAAGAAGAAGGGCCGGCTCCTCCATCTCCGCTTTCCGGATTACTCGGCTGAGTAACGGAAAGGGAGGAGTCTGAAGATCTGTATGTGCCCCCCAACCCTCCCTGGACGCATCTGTAAAGAGGTCCAGGTCGGGGAGGGGCACGACGATCGGAACACCTCTGCAGACCCACTCCGTGTGCAACCACGGAAGGGTCGCAGACTGGAACCATCCCTGCAAAGGGATGAGGGCGTCCCAGTCCACCAGAGGAGAGTCCACAAACGGCTTCAGCGCGAACTGAAGCGGACATTTGTGGACCCGGCCCAGTGAAACCAGAAGAGCCATAGACTCCATCTGCCCCAAGATGGAGGCGAGCGAGCGGATGGAAGCCATCAGGAGAGGTAAAGTGGAGCGAATCTGAGCTTGGAGCTTGTCCACCCTTCTCTGAGAAGGCTGGACAGTCCAAGCGACCGTGTCGAAAGACATCCCCAGATAAGTGAATGTCTGTGACGGGGTCAGCTCCGACTTTACCCGGTTGATCGAGAACCCCAACCAGTTGGATTCTCGAAGAACCGTCAGGGTATCCTGCGAACAGCCGCTCTGGGACTGGTTCATGATGAGCCAGTCGTCCAGATAAGCCCGCAGACGGATACCCTGGGACCTCACCAGTGCACAGACCTGTCTCACCACCATGGTGAAAATCCACGGTGCGAGAGACAGCCCGAAAGGGAGTGCGCGAAACTGGTAGATCTGATCTCCCCACCGGAAACGAAGCCATTTCCGGTCGGTCGGATGCATAAGAATGTGAAAGTATGCGTCCGTGAGATCGATCGAGGTCACCCAGTCTCCTGGGCGGAGAGAGTCTCGGACAGAGGCTGGCGTCTCCATCTTGAATTTTATCTCCCTCAAGAAAGTATTGAGGAGAGATAAATCCAACACGGGACGCCATCCTCCTGATGCTTTGGGAACAGCGACCAGACGCCCGTAAAATCCCAGGGAGCTGTGGACCCGAACTCTCTCCACCGCGCCCTTCTGCTCCAGGGAGGCAATTTCCGACTGCAAGACGGAACGTGCTTCCTGCGAGAAGGGGGGCTTGAACCGCGGAGGCACTCGGGTAAGAGGCGCCTTTTCCTCCCGCCAGAGTAGACGGAAGCCCGAACTCACCACTCCCACAATCCATTGGCTGTCTACTACCGACATCCAACGAGAAAGTGCCCGGGAGGGGCCTCCCGCCATCACCAAGGTGGAGGGCGGGAGGGAGGTGAGATCGGGAGCGCTTCATTGGGGGTGTGGCTTACTTCCAGAGCCGCCACGCCCCCTCCCCGATGCCGTCCTCTTCTTCCCACCACGAGCGGCCGGCGAAGCCTGCCGCTTCTGAGCTGGCTTGGGGTTAGACGATGTCTGAGCCTGCTTCTGTTTAGAAGGCTGAGACTGTTTCACCCCCTTCAGAGTGTAGTCAAGGAACTGACTGTCCTTGTTTGACTGAATCTCCTTCTGTCTGGCATCCAGTGCCAGCGGACAGAAGAGAGACTCCTCTGAGACCGGGGAGACTCTCAAGGTCTCCCTAGTAGCCAGCTCCGTGAATTGGGACTGCGAGAGGAAGAGATCCCTCCTGCAGAGTACCGCTTGGGTGTACTGCAGGGAGGAAAGACGCAATTGTTCCTCATTGACCTTGGCCAATGCGGTCAAAAGCGCAGAGACATCGTCCGCATTCTGTTCTTCACTGAGAGTGAAAGGAACTAGCGAATCGGTCAATGCCCGAGACAGAGCCCGAACGAGAGTCTCCGCAATGGAGGACAGTTCGATCTGCCGACGTCCAACCTCCTCAGCAGAGAGGAGGGAAGCCTCGGAAACCGGCAAAACCGAATCACGCTTGATCGGTTTAGTCAGAAGAGGCAGCAATTCCCGGGAAACCGGAAGGGTAGCCCTAGGGAGTGCAAAAGACGCCAGCCAATTCTGGCTCTGATTGGGCATGCCAAGCTTCCTATTGGCCGTAGGCACGAAGGAAGAGGCTTGGGCAGCTGAAGCCACCCACTGCTGAGCTGATTCCGGAACTGGACCAAAAGGAAGCAGTAACGGAACAGGCACTGGCCGAATACCACTCCCCGCATGTGCTGGACGAACCAGTGAATGCGAAAGTTGGTAAGCCACTGACGGAGACTCGGCGAACCGGAAGGAAGAAACATCCTCCTGTGCCGGCCGGAAGTCCGCCATGGCAGAAGGAACGAATGATGCGGAAGAGTCCGCAGCCACCACCCCTTCAGGAAAATAACGAGACGTTACTTCCGCCGCGACGTCAAGAACAGACTTGAGCTTCGACGGAAACACGCCCCGCGACTCCTCGCTGACCACTGATGGAGCATCAGAATAGTCACACGTGGAACCATGACCGAAGTCACCAGTTCCGGAAGCAGAAGCATGCCCTGGCAAACCGGAAACCGGAAAAGCCTGAGCACTAACGTCATCCTGCCGCCCAAAACCCTGTGAAGGTAAAGGGTAAGCAGGACGACCATCCGCAAAAACCGGAGCTGGATGAGCTGACGTCACTCCCCCGACTGAGTGGAGTGATGCCTGCTCAAGCCTAGGCGCTTGAAAGCCGGAAGGCGCACGCTGTAATCCACTATCTGGTATCCGGAAGGAACCACCAGAAGAGGAAGAAGCGTTTCCGGCCGAAACCGGAAGTGTAGTCAACGGAACCGCAAAATGCGGAAGTGAAGACTGCACTGGTTGACTTCGCGATCCGGAAGGACCGGAAGTCAGTGAATACTCCATCCTGCCGCGACCGCCGTAGCGTGCCGGAGCGGACGGATCATCACTTCCGGCAAGTGCCGGAAATGCGGCAGTCGAAACCGACTGCCGCCGCTGTTCGAACAAGTCCGGGGCCTCGTAGGTTATCGCCGGAAATGAAAGATCAGCAAGGTATCGGTCGTGACCCGATGCGAAAGAGCTGTCCCCCGAAGGAGAACGTCCAGGCGCCTCACGAGGGCTATCGGACCAGCTCTGCTTACCAACCGACGCTGAAGAGGGAGGACGCTGCTCCAAGCCGGAAGTGGAGGACAAAGACACGGAAGCCAATGCCCGGACGTCACTGCCAGATGCCGGAAACGCCGAACTGCTGGCGACGGAACGCTGAAATTCTGCCTGCACCAAGCTGCGGATTTCTGGAACCAGTGACTTTAACAGAGAGGAAACCAACGCACCTTGTCCAGGTGCTAACAAAGAAGACGAAGTCTCCGATGTAGAGACAGGTGCAGAAGTAACAGTAGCGCTAGGCGCCGCAAAAGAAGCAGAAGTAGTAACAGCGCTAGGCGCCGAAATTGGTACAGCCAACAAAGTGTTACGCTCTTGGTCTGTAACAAGTAACGTTGCTTTGGAAGAGGAAGACTTAGCCTTAATTTTCCCCTTGGGGTCCGACTTGCCACGGCGCTTGTCTGAATCAGACATGTTGACAACAACACGTGGCAACGCGAAAAAATTTACTGAAACATAAGTCTAAACGACTGGAAAATTCAGTAAACACACGCACTAATGCGTTAACAAAATACTATAGCTAAACTTGCCCCACAAGCAGAGGCACGGAGAGCTACAAACAAAGTCACACGAGCTAGAAAACTAACTCACACAACAAAATGGCGACACGCAAGACACTGACACAAACGTCAACAACACGTGGCAAAGTAAAAAGATTTACTGAAACGTAAGTCAAAACGACTGAAAACACAGTAAACACACACGCTTACGCGTCAACAAAATACTAAAGCTACACTTGCCCAAACAGAAAGAGGGCACGCAGAGCTACTAGCAAAGTCACACGAGTTAGCTAACTAACTCACACAACAAAATGGCGAAACACGCAAGTCACTGACACACAAGTCCGTAAAAAACGGACAACGTACAGTAACGAAACAGCGCAAACAACCAACAACAAACGGGAACGAGCTCACCAAACTGTAGGCAAGGCGAGCAGACAAGCTGGGTAACGTGGCCGGCGGGTGTCACTCAAACACACAAGGTCAGCCACAGAGCGTCAAAAAGTGAACCGTCCTCTCCGAGGTGAAAAAGACGTATGATAATAGGCACGTGTTCCTAGAGGAAGTGACGTGGCATACACCCGTATGGGAGGTAACTCCCGGTGTACTGGCCCATTACCAAAGCTACTTTCACTTTCGTTTTGGTGATGGGGTTGCTTCCCTTTAAATTCTTTAGCCGGGTAAGCGTTTTTCAGTGATAAGCATCTCAGGTGACTCAATGCTAATGTGATTCGGAGTAAGAATATGATATTAAATGATGTTTACAGAGAGATAAAACGTGTCTCCAACCATGGTCTCAATACGCGTGGTTGCGACCACGATCTCTTCATCTGAGGGAAGAAAAAAGGCAACTATATTCCGGTGAAATGATGTTTACAAAGAGATAAAACTTTATTGTGTGTGTCAAACACATTGTTATTCGCAAAAGGTGTACACAGATGGTCTTATTAAATGTTGCAGTAAATTAAAAGCTGCGCTACATAATGTTACTTGTTTTGAGTCCATGTAGCAAGCTGAAGCCAAATTTGAGAACATATTTACACAAAAACTGCCAAAACTTCGATTCACTCAAGAAAACAGATCCCAGCAACATCCAAGTATTTGGAGAATCTGATAGGCAAACTTCCTACCTGAATCACAGACTTTGTAGGCAAAGGAGATGAGAACGCCAAACTCCACTTTATCCTTGTAGCCAGGGACAGCCAACAACGTGCGTCCCTCTATCTCCTTCTTGTCCACCTGAAAACATTAACCACTGTCATGACCAAGATGCAAGAAAAGATTTTTTGTTTGTTTGTTTGTTTAACGCCCAGTCGACCACGAAGGGCCATATCAGGGCGGTGCTGCTTTGACATATAACGTGCGCCACACACAAGACAGAAGTCGCAGCACAGGCTTCATGTCTCACCCAGTCACATTATTCTGACACCGGACCAACCAGTCCTTGCACAAACCCCATAATGCCAGACGCCAGGCGGAGCAGCCACTAGATTGCCAATTTTAAAGTCTTAGGTATGACCCGGCTGGGGTTCGAACCCACGACCTCCCGATCACAGGGCGGACACCTTACCACTAGGCCAACCGTGCCGGTTTCAAGAAAAAGATCACAACGAAGACGCCTATATTGATAAAATAACATACCAATTTGATGAAAGATTAGCCCAAGCTGCTGGGAACTGATAACGAGGGCTACGTCTTTTTCTGTCTGACAGAAACCATGAGAATACAATTCCCGTGCACAAATTTAAAAAAACCAAAAGAAATAAAAGAAAGTTAACTTGAGTGACACAACCCTCATTGGAGTGACCTGGCAAAGCCCACCGACATCTTAAAGACTTCCCCCTTTATAATGTGACAGGGGAGGCTACCGCTCCTTTCACAGCAGACTCTGCACCCGAGTTGTTGGCCTTTAAGTCAACACCGGTGGATTGTGGAACTCTGTTTGTGATGGGGTCTGGTGGTTTCTGATTGTCTGTATGTTCATGGAAACCTTCGGGTTTGCATAACAGGTTTTTATAGGGCTAAGAAATTGGCCCTAACATTTTCAATCCTGTTTGATTGCACTTCGCCTCCCGAGGTGATCGTAGTGTTTCAGCACTCGGTTACAATAAGACCTCATTTTATCAGATCTGAAGATGTTCTACAACAGATATGTATCTGTATAACAGACACTTTTAAACATAGACCAGGAACCTACCTCAATGTCCGAGATGGCGGAGTTGAGCGTGCAGGACCAGTTGACCAGACGGACACTACGGTAGATCAGCTTTCGGCTGTGGAGTCGCACAAACGCCTCTTCCACAGCGTGACACAGTTTCTGCAAAGATAATTATAATAATAATTATAATAATGAGAGCTTATATAGCGCGAACCACAGTGAACTTTGCTCTCCGCGCTTTACACGTTAACTATGAATAACAAGAAGGGCAAAGCCCATACGACTCACATGCTTGACCTAAACCTAGCAATGACATCATACACTAAGAACTGCTTTACACATTTTTCCTACCAAAATACATGTGACCTTGACCCAAGGTCAAGGTCATCCAAGGTCATGCAACACAAAGCTGTTAATTCAAGACATAGGAAGTACAATGGTGCTTATTGGCTCTTTCTACCATGAGATATGGTCACTTTTAGTGGTTCACTACCTTATTTTGGTCACATTTCATAAGGGTCAAAGTGACCTTGACCTTGATCATATGTGACCAAATGTGTCTCATGATGAAAGCATAACATGTGCCCCACATAATTTTTAAGTTTGAAACAGTTATCTTCCATAGTTCAGGGTCAAGGTCACTTCAAAATATGTATACAATCCAACTTTGAAGAGCTCCTGTGACCTTGACCTTGAAGCAAGGTAAACCAAACTGATATCAAAAGATGGGGCTTACTTTGCCCTATATATCATATATAGGTGAGGTATTCAATCTCAAAAACTTCAGAAAAAATGTGAAAAATAGCTGTTTTTTAGGCAACATTTATGGCCCCTGCGACCTTGACCTTGAAGCAAGGTCAAGATGCTATGTATGTTTTTTGGGGCCTTGTCATCATACACCATCTTGCCAAATTTGGTACTGATAGACTGAATAGTGTCCAAGAAATATCCAACGTTAAAGTTTTCCGGACGGACGTCCGGACGGACGGACGGACGGACGGACGGACGACTCGGGTGAGTACATAGACTCACTTTTGCTTCGCATGTGAGTCAAAAACCATACTATTTAAACATCAAATACATATACATACTGCATGTCATTTAGCCAAATCTCCATAAAAACCTAGCAGCGACCGCAAGTCACCATGTTTGATTTTTTAGACAGAAGTGCAAGCGAAATTTTTCCAGCTTATTACATTCTACAGTATATCGACATTTACTCTGCATCAATAATTGCATGATTAGAGCACGCAAACACCAGTCATGCATAATGTGCTCTCTTCCACAAAACCCTAGGTTGTACTGGTTTGCAAGTCTTCATCTATGACTCCCCCTCCTCCTAACCCCCCCCCCCCCCCCAAAAAAAAAAATCTATGAGTATGACTCGCCACATTTTTTTTTACAAGAAAAGCCTATTTTTAAAACATTTACACAGCCTAGAGAAGTGTTTTAAAAACACATTTGTGCCACACGGGGCATCCCTAATTGAGCCCCAAGTCGCCTACCTAAAGACCGGGCAAAGTCTTTTTGCCAAAAATTCAGCACCAAAGCTTGGTGCAGCCAGCTTCTGAGGTAGGCTTCACAAAGTCGACTTCTCACAATTCATCTGAGACTTTAAGGCCAACAAAAAAAATTAGGTCTGTTTACGGTAACATAGGCCAAAAAAATAGGGTCGGTAGGTCGGGATTTAAAAAAAAAATTTTTTTTATCCAAAAAAACATATTTTTACGTTATTTTTTTCTTTCTTCCCCAAATGCCAAAAAAAGTCTAGGGTCGCGCGAAAAAAATAGGGTTGGTCGGGTTACTGTAAACAGACTATTTTTTTTGTGTGCCTAAACAAACAAAAACCAGAAGAAAGGAAATGACTCACGGGATCCATGGTGAAGCAAGCCCTGTCCCAGTCGTAGGAGCCGCCGAGTCTTTTCAACTGTGTGTAGATTCTGTCCCCTTTGCTGAGAAAACCCACATTGTTATAGCCTTTTTGTAATGGTTACAGTAGCTAAAATCATATCAAGTTGTAAATATATGTTCAGCCATCTCATTATAAACAAATTGCCAGGTTTCCTCCAAGTCTTATTTTATGGACTTATCTGCTATGTAATTTTCCAGAAACATGCATTGCCAACTTCAGTCATTATCATCCCCAGAGAGAAAAAAAAACCAGAGTAAAGAACCATCTTTAACTGTTGTTGTTAGACTGCCTCCGTGACAAACACTATGAACATGACATACACAGACATAGACTGCCTCCGTGACGAACACTATGAACATGACACACACAGACAGACTATTCCCACACTTTCAAATACATACATCCCCTCTGACAGCAAACACGCTCCCCCATCGCCAAACAGACTTACTCTTCCTTCCATTTCCAGATCTCCTCCACAAACTTCTCTCTGCCCAGGTCGTGCCGAGTCAACTGCCGCTCCCTCCACAGTTTCTTCTCAACCACAACCTGCGTAGCGATACCTGCGTGGTCGCAGCCAGGGTTCCACAGAACCATGCGCCCCTTCATTCGGTACCTGTATGGCAAGAAAGCAGAGGATGAAAACCAGGTGTATGGGTGTGCATGTGTGTGTGTCACTGTGTGTACAGACCTGTTTACCCCCATAAGTGTTTTGGAGTAATGCTCAGCCCCAAAAATAGTAATCCTGGCTCAAAAATAGTAATCATCCAGCATTCGTCGCCAATTATAACGCACATGACAACTGTGTCTGCGAAACGCAATCATGCACATATATCCATCATTCACAAACAAAACACATCAGTCAGTTTTTGTGGTCATCATAATTTCAAAGAAGATCACATCAAAAGCACATGCATCACTGATTCTTTTTCTTTTGCTCGTAGTAGGCCTTTTTCAGTGTGTCAAGCGCTTCTCTACTGAACTTGCGCTTGCCGAATGAGTGAGGGCGAGACTTCACCACTAGAATAAGGCTCTCCAGCATCTCATCAGACAGATCTCTGGTCAGTCCTGTGCTTTTTCACCCCATTTTGCCATTGAAAAAAACAATGCCAAACATGTGAATTGATAAAAAAAAAAAAAAAAAATTTTATTTTTTTACATTTTTTTATTAATGAAAATCGTAGTCTTGACACGGATAGCGGAATGGCGTATTTTTTGCAGAAAATCGTAATAAATTACGCCAAAATCGTAAGGGTAAACAGGTCTGTGTGTATGAGATAATGCGTTTATAACTACAGCCAGCGTTCAACAGAACCATGCCATCAGTGGCATCACACCAAAAACTCATACAAAAACTTTGTGAATGTGTGTGTGCGCATGTATAGGTGTGTGTGTATGAGATAATACGTTTATAACTACAGACTGGGTCTAACAGAATCATGCCATCATTAACTCAGTGGCATCACACCAAAATAAGATATACACTCATACAAAAACTGTGTCTGTGAATGTGTGTGTGGGGGCAAGTATTTGTGTGTAGGTGTGTGTGTGTGCACAGTTTTAGTGTGTATGTGTGTGTGCACAGTCTTTAAATTAGTCAGACACAAGGGGTACAATCTACTGGGCAGAAAGTTAAAATCACCTAGAACATCCAGTACTATTGAGTAAATATATCAATAGTGTTTTTAAAGAAATGTTAAACTGAATACAGAAATCAGACAGAAAATTTCATCAGGTTATGACAGGACATGATTAAAATTTCATCAAGACATTCCAAACAAGCTTATCACCATGAATTAATTTATGAGAACATTAAAACAACACAGCACAAATTTCCAAAACTCGAATAAAGTCCAAAGTCTACATCTGTAGAACCAGTTCATAAGCATTTCTCCTGGTTATCAATTTTACATTTTGTTTTTGTGCAATGATAGTACGCAACCAAAATAAATGAACATTTGTTTTAAAAAAAAAAATGGAAGAAAAGTAACAGCCTAACAACTGACCATCTGACGAGTGTGTCTTGGACAGCAGTGGTCAAGGCATGGCCAAGGTGAAGCGTTCCGGTGACGTTGGGCGGGGGAATGACGATCACGAATTTGTCTTCATACTTTGCTTTCGTGCCATCACGACCCTGCACGATATAGAATGTAAACAATTAAACTTGAAAAAAAAAAGGAAACCTTATCCATAAAACGATTTTGGATGCATCAACTGGTCAAGCAAGGTCAGTGCAACCCCTGAAAAATCTGTACCGCATACTAATTACTGTTTTTTGTGTGCAAGCAAGAGGCAGCAAAGTTTGAAAGAAACTACTTCAAGACCACCAATCAATCAATCAATATGAGGCTTATATCGCGCGTATTCCGTGGGTACAGTTCTAAGCGCAGGGATTTATTTTTTTATTTTATGGAATTTATATCGCGCACATATTCAAGGCGCAGGCATTTATTTATACCATGTGAGATGGAATTTTTTTGCACAATACATCACGCATTCACATCGGCCAGCAGATCGCAGCCATTTCGGCGCATATCCTACTTTTCAAGGCCTATTATTCCAAGTCACACGGGTATTTTGGTGGACATTTTTATCTAGGAAAGACCCTTTTGTCAATCGTGGGATCTTTAACGTGCACACCCCAATGTAGTGTACACGAAGGGACCTCAGTTTTTCGTCTCATCCGAAAGACTAGCACTTGAACCCACCACCTAGGTTAGGAAAGGGGGGAGAAAATTGCTAATGCCCTGACCCAGGGTCGAACTCGCAACCTCTCGCTTCCGAGCGCAAGTGCGTTACCACTCGGCCACCCAGACCACCAGAATCAGACCACCAGAATCAGACCTGCAGAATGACGAGAAATACAGTAGAACCCCCCTTTTAAGACCTCAACAATTCTGAAAAAAATCAGGTCTTAAAAAGGAGGGGGTCTTAAAATAGGGGTAAAATGTACAGAGGTTATGAACACATAGTCTGAAAAAACAGGGGGGGGGGGGGGGGGGGGGGTCCACTGTACTGGAAGAATAACTTCAAAATTAAATTATTAATCACTGCCTTTTATTCGTGGACTGTACACAAATCTGGTTCCTCACAACCATTTATAACAACATAAAATATGCATCATCAGCGACATGAAATTCTAGCATGAAACGCAGATGATTAAAAACAAATGCGAAAGTGATGATCAAAGACGACAACAGTGCACGTCCCTTTTCAAGACCCAGCTCCTTTTTGGTCTTAGTCTTAACATCCACCAATTTACCTACATTTTAAGACTCCCTGTCCCTCTCCTCTCCCGATAACCTCACGTTTCTGATGGTCTTCTTAACAACAAAAACTCACTCCATATTCCGGCTTGAAGTATCCCTGTTGGACCCACCAGTCATACCAGGCCGCCTCGACATACGGGGGGCTGTATGCATTTGGCATCTCACCGCTTGTGTCTGTTCAAACAATACACATTTTTAAAAACAACACACAGTGACACACACACAAAAATAGTGTCTTGAACAGTATTTCAATTCCGATGATAACAACATTAGTGCGATGAACATATTACAATCTTATTGAGAAAACAAATCAGCATACAGACCCCCCCCCCCCCCCCCCACAGACTAACCCCCACAGACTAACAGTAACAAAGTGTAATTGAGGTATTGCGTTTGCGTACTTAAGTGGTGATTTTTGAGTGTCACATGGAGGTCTGGTGGGAAAAAGGAGCATGCCTCAGCAATACAGATGAAAGAGGCATTCATCAGAAGATAAAGACCTTCCTTATTCCTTAGTTGAGCCAGAAGTTGACTTCCCGAAGACTGCTCAAAGTCGTTGCATCGAAAGTTCAGTGCCAAAGCTTTGTGAAGCCATCTTCGTGAATTAAACTTCTCCCAATTAATGTCAGGCTTAACAAAAAGAGCCTGGACACAGTTTTAAGACAGAATATCTGACAGGCACGTGCCCTTGTTTTGCCCTCCAAGGGCAGGTACACATGAATAGACCTTTTCGGTATGTGAGCAGCTCTTACGAGATATCCGCAAGACGCAATTTTTGTTATGCTTTGAACATTGCGAGAACTTCAAACCTCCACTTTTGCAGCTCGCGCGAGATAGCTGTACCACATGTTTTGAAGTTTGCGAGAGCTTGGAATACCCATAGGGTCTATTGTGATGTCAAACAAAATACCTCAACAACACATAAACATTCCGGAGACAAAAAGGAATACTATATCAGTGTATGCATCACATTGCGTTAAACATGCTCACCTTTTTTTTCTCCTTTTGGTGTTGGGATGTTATAAGTAATAACATCTCTTTTCTTGTCCACGTCTTTCTTGGCATCTTTTTTTTTCTGCAGAAGACAAACCGAGAAATCTAAAAAGGTATCATTCTATCATGCTTTCACATTATTCTGTTTAAAACTTGTGTAACCGAGTGACAGAACAGTCAACACAACAATCACCTTTGAAGGCGAAGTCCAATCAAACAGGATTAAGAATTTTAGAGCCAATTTCTTAGCCCAATAAAAACAAAGGCAACCAAGAACATTCTAAACAACCGCAGCAGCCAGACCCTATCACAAACTCTACGATTCACAGGTGTCAGCTATAAATAGCTCGCGCTCTTCAAGGCCGACAACTGCAGAGCCTGCTGTGAAGGACAACGCAGTAGTCTCCCTGTCACACTTGCAAAATTTTGAGAGATGTGTCTACTAATATAATCGGATTATATTAGTAGACAATCCCTGCATTTCCCGTCATGAATAATAAACAGTACATAGTTCTACTCACAACTTTGGCTGCCAACAACTTTACATTAGAAAAGTTTCCAAGGGAGACGACTGAATCAGTGAATGCGTCCCACCCGACATGATTATCACAAACACATTTTTATTTTGTTTACAATCCAGGTGAAACAGAAAAGGAGTAATCCCCTACCTCGCCTTCGGCTTTTTTGGGTTGTTGCGCCTGCTTATCTTGTTTCGCTTTGAATTTTTCCAGCTTCTCAAGTCTTTTGGCTTCCTTGGCTAGTTCCTTGGCACTCTTCTGCTTTGGTTGAGAATCGTCGCCCCCTGTAGCAGACGGCTCCCCACCACCATTCTCGTTGTCAGCCATCACGTACAACTATAGGAACACCAAAGTTTCGGGTAATCTTGAACAAGTTTCGAAACTTTGTTGTTTGTCAGTTTTGATGATGAAACTATCTTTTAAACCACCGAAATTGCACAATTACTCATCAGATCCTCTGAGTAGAAGCGTGTTCCATGCTGTTGCGTGAGACAACCGGATGCGAGGTTGATACAACTTCCGGTTATTTAATGCTCTCGTTTTTCTTTCTCAAAATGTCGTCTGCTTTTGTAAATTTCGTTGTTCGTAGGATTTAGTGTCAAAGACAGTGTCGTTATTGTATTTCATATACCTACACTACAACCAACAATTATTCAGAAACAAAAGCACACATTAAAACAACTAATTCACAAAATTAAAAACAAGGAAAAGAAGCCGCCGCATAGAACATAGATCTCCAACAACTTACCTTTCTTGTTTTTTCAAGTGATTTTATGTTATTTTCAAAGGACATATATGGGGGAATGTTGACGAGGAGAGTTAGTTTTAGAACACTGTGTCACAACTGTGTCTTTAAAAAAATCAACAACAACAAAATCGTAACCTTGTAAATATATTCGAGTGCATCACACGTTTACTGTTTATGCAAGGAAACATGGCGGCGCCCATGAGGCTTGCTGCGGTCGCTCGACAGTTCGAATGTTTAGTGCGGAACCAGCAAGTACGACCACTGCAGCGATGCTTGCAACAGAATGTCGTCAGAAATTTCAGCAACGGCAAGACCTTCTTCAAAGCTTCAGTGCACAGGAAAAAGATTCTTGTTGCAGGATCGCTTGCGGTTGTGGGGGTCACTTTGGCGACAGTTGTAAATCAACGTTGGTTACCGTACTGGCTAACGGTTCAAGCGCTCAGCAGCACCAGGCCCGAAATCGAAGCGTCTAGGAAGGTGTGTAAAACGATTGATATAGTGTTGCGTTTGGAATAAACCACTTAGATGCGCTGGGACAATATCAGTTAAAGTTCGTCGCGACGAAAGCGTTTGTTTAGGCCAACAACAAAAAAAAAACACGCCAGTAAATACAGCACCCTATACTCACGTGACACGTAAAATTAACTTCAGACTGACTGTTTTCTCGCCAATTTCAAGCGGTACAATTATCTTGAGGGAGAAAATCATGGCAAGATCTTGCAATTGAAGCAGATTTGTGATGTAATTCGATCGATTTTACCCCAAAGTCGATTTATTCGAAAACGCACCGAGCGGTTACGTCCCTTGAATATGAACAGAAATATTTTGCGTTGAAGCTAATTTCAAAGTCAAAATACCATTTATCATCACAAACTAGAATAGGGGGAGGGGGGGGGGGGGGGGGACATGGTCCAAAATTCGATCAGCAGCACGGTGCGTTTTCGAATAAATCGAATTTGGGGGATAGTCACATACATGTCACGTGAGTATAGGGTGCTGTATTTACTGGCGTGTAAAAAAAATAGGTGTGGTTACGGTAACATAGCCAAAAAAAATAGGGTAGGTAGGTAGGCAATCACTTTTTTTTTAAAACTTTTTTTTCTAATGTGTACAAATTAAACCTACTTGACAGGGAAATAAGTGTGCGACACGGGCGCTTTCGCTTTCATTGCGTTTTTTTGCACTCTTTTGTTTTTTGTTTTTTTGACAAATGTAATAAAAAGTTATAGGATCGGCCCCTAAAAATAGGGTAGGTCGGGTTACCGTAACCACACCTATTTTTTTTTTTAGGCCTTAGGTTATATAAAGGCAGAGTGCCGAGTGGAGGTCGAGAACAAGAATGACTGGCAGATGCCACTACCCATTCCTTTCCCATTAAGAAAGCATTCAAGAATACAGTGTGAATGAGAATTTACCCGCTATTGTGTGGACATATCATTTCTTACAAAGAATACTTTATAAATCATGTAAGCTCAGCTAAGATCACCCTCTTGAGGTTTAGGCCCACATTATAATAGACTATGTTCTGAAATAACTGTGAAAATTTTGAAGCACTCTGGCAGAGTTGCGTCCCAGGCCGGTACTTATTTTCTCAGAAAACCCCAGAAAACCTCATGAGAAATTAGAAAAATGTGTCCTTAGATCGTGTTTTAATTTTATTGACATGTTTGATTGAAATCTAACTTGTTCGTGTGAGGATTGACGAAGGTGCAGAAGTATTTGAAGAAAGTGAACTTTAAGGCAGAAAAACACTGACACCAGACGATGTGAGCCATCATTGTTGTTTTCATTTATGATTTGAACATGGTTTTCGACAGAAAAAAAGAGAATCTTTTGGTTTATCGCTGATGAAAGTTATCCATTCACATGCGTGAGCGTGTGTGTAGTCATTTGTGAATGACGTCATCAATACTTGTGAGGACTGGGTGGCCGAGTGGTAACGCACTTGCGCTCGGAAGCGAGAGGTTGCGAGTTCGACCCTGGGTCAGGGCGTTAGCAATTTTCTCCCCCCTTTCCTAACCTAGGTGGTGGGTTCAAGTGCTAGTCTTTCGGATGAGACGAAAAACCGAGGTCCCTTCGTGTACACTTCTTTGGGGTGTGCACGTTAAAGATCCCACGATTGACAAAAGGGTCTTTCCTGGCAAAATTGTATAGGCATAGATAAAAAAAAAATGTCCACCAAAATACCCGTGTGACTTAGAATAATAGGCCGTGAAAAGTAGGATATGTGCCGAAATGGCTGCGATCTGCTGGTCAATGTGAATGCGTGATGTATTGTGTAAAAAATTCCATCTCACACGGCATAAATAGATCCCTGCGCCTTGAGTCCGAGTCTGGAGATACGCGCGCGATATAAGACTTCATATAACATATTACATAACTTGTGTGTTTTATGATAACAAGAGTTACCTCCCTTGCATTGAAATTGTTGCATCAACTTCGTCGAAAATCGGGCTCTAAACACAAAAATAAGGGTGCATGAAGTATGAATCAAGCATTCCTTCTCGCAATCATGTCCAAAACTTCACTTTGAAGATAGATTTAGTTATTTCAGATGGGGTTTTCGGGGGTTTTCAGAGAAAATAAGTACCCTCCCAAGGCAGTGAGGCAAGCAAGTCGAAAGGGACTGCTGATGCTCAGACAGGCGATTGCGGCGAACAACTCGCTCTGATGTGTATGTAATGCAGGCAGTGTGGACTCAATATGATACCCTTTTGCTTAAAAAAATTCACATCGGAGAGACTATTTGTTACCGATTACTTTTGTGTTTTTAAAAAACTTATGTCAATATGTGTCATCAAGCCAAACGTGAGTCAATTCATGAATTGTCAGCGATCACTGCGAGCAAGTGATTATTGCTGTAGCGAATCATGGACTCCCATTAGCATTTTTTTTAAAGAAAGGGGTAACATATTGAGCTCACACTGCATAACATACACATCAGAGTTTTGGGTTCGCCGCAATCACGGGTGTGAGCCAGTGAGAAGAGTGTTGTTACAGTCTACTTCGTTTATAACGTCGCTGGATATAACGTCACCCGTTATATCGTCACCCAAACACCGGTCCCGGCTCAATTCCTTCTTTCCAAGACTATTTTAACCTCGGATATAACGTCACCGGATATAACGTCACCCAGTTATAACGTCACTCATCCATGTCGGTTATAACGTCATATCAATCCCCATATGCAGCAGTTTGCATGGTGAACGACTGTCAAGGCATGTACATTTACCCTACACGTGTCACAAGTTTTGTGTGTTAACGGTATTCAAGTTTTTCCGTTTTCCCGTTGTTAGAGACCCAAGGAAAACTAGGTTCAAGGCATAATCATTTTTGCTGCATGCGTTTTGTGAGTTCCTGTTCGAGGTTTTTAATCAAAAGAAAAATGTTTTATTTCATTTCGTTTTGTGAGTTCCTGTTCTATGTTTTTAGTCAGTAATGAAAAATGTTTCATTTCATTTCGCTTTGTGAGTTCCTTACTTAGGTTCCTCAGTGTTCTAGGTTTTTAATTAAAAGAAAAATGTTCCATTTCATTCGTGTTGTGAGTTCTTGTCTTTGTTTTTAACTAAAAAAAATTGTTTTAAAAAGTTTCATATCGAGCATACATGGTTACTCCTGCGCGAGCGCGTGCGAATGGATCTGTCTACTTCTGTCCTTCAATCACGCATATAAAAAAAACTCGATTATTGAAATGACGGTAGGACTAGGAGAAGGTCGAGAGGATGAGAACAGACTACGACGTTTGTTTGTTTTTTGCCGGGTCCGTAGAATACAGACTACAACTGCCCTCGACGAGGAGGCTGAGCGTCACTTTCAATTGGGCGTTGTCGACAGGCTGAGTAGGTCGCTCAGGCTAAATTGTAAAGGTAAACATTAAGTGCAGTGAACCGACAAATTGAGAAAAGTGATACTGCACTCTTAAAGCACTATTTTGACTCAACTTGGAAAGCCATGGACGTTATATCAAGTCGGACGTTATAATGATAATAATAATACAGTAGTAGTCTAACGAGTATAACGTCCCGCTCACTAGATGTGGTGGGGATGGGGGAAAGGGGGTAACTATGAACCCAAAGTTGTTACTACCAGAACGATTGTGCGTAAAGGTGGGCAGCCACTTTGCTGTTGACGAGAAACTTCTTCGTTAATAATAATAATATGAAATTCTCGTCATTTTTACATTTAGTCAAGTTTTGACTAAATGTTTTAACGTAGAGGGGGGAATCGAGACGAGGGTCATGGTGTATGTGTGTCTGTGTGTGAGTAGAGCGATTCAGACTAAACTACTGGACTGATCTTTATGAAATTTGACATGAGAGTTTCTGGGTATGATATCCCCAGACGTTTTTTTTCATTTTTTTGATAAATGTCTTTGATGACGTCATCCGGTTTTTCGTGAAAGTTGAGGCGGCACTGTCACGCTCTCATTTTTCAACCAAATTGGTTGAAATTATGGTCAAATAATCTTCGACAAAGTCCGGACTTCGGTATTGCATTTCAGCTTGGTGGCTTAAAAATTAATTAATGACCTTGGTCATTAAAAATCTGAAAATTGTAAAAAAAAAAAATAAAAAAATTATAAAACGATCCAAATTTACGTTCATCTTATTCTCCATCATTTTCTGATTCAAAAAACATATAAATATGTTATATTTGGATTAAAAACAAGCTCTGAAAATTAAAAATATAAAAATTATTATCAAAATTAAATTTTCGAAATCAATTTAAAAACACTTTCATCTTATTCTTTGTCGGTTCCTGATTCCAAAAACATAGATATGATATGTTTGGATTAAAAACACGCTCAGAAAGTTAAAACGAAGAGAGGTACAGAAAAGCGTGCTATCCTTCTCAGCGCAACTACTACCCCGCTCTTCTTGTCAATTTCACTGCCTTTGCCATGAGCGGTGGACTGACGATGCTACGAGTCTTGCTGAAAAATTGCATTGCGTTCAGTTTCATTCTGTGAGTTCGACAGCTACTCGACTAAATGTTGTATTTTCGCCTTACGCGACTTGTTATTTCTTCGGACATCAAGGACAGGTCAAGATGTAGCAGAATATGAATAAACGACAGCCATATGTGTGTGTGTGTGTCCTTAAAGCTAATAACGTCGGACACTATAATTAAAGACTGAGATTGTCGATGGAACCAGACGGAGCTTGACACTCCAACACTAGCAACCTGTCTCAGAATCAGCATGCAGCCTACAACACTGTACGTTGATACTGTTGCCGAATTTCGGGGAAAATGTTGTGTATACAATTTTGTATTCATGGTATAGCCAGGTTTTGGAAATACGCAAAGAAGAGAATAGTCCACAATTCTATATATGAGGAAGTGAATTAAAGATTATTGTAATAAGTTAGTTTAAAACTTACAACAATATGTTGTTGTAATTTTTAAACAACACTAATGCATGCACTTTCCATTTCTGCACAGTTTTATTAAAACAGTCAGTACTTTAGCGGTCTCGAATAGCAGCTAGCATCTGCTGAAGAGACATTAAACCCCAAAAACCAACCAAATCAGTACTTTAGAAAGGGACATAACTCTTGGACTCCGGATATAACATCACCCGCGCGTAAAAGTGACGTTATAACCGATGAACCGGATACAGCGTCACCGCGTATAACGTCGCTCAAATACATCCCCCGAGGGGTGACGTAATATCCGGAGTCGACTGTACTTTGACAATGACATACCTCACTCTCTGGGATCCAACTCGGCCACAGCACTTGAAAATCCGGACATACCGTAATGTTTTTTCTCAATTTTACCTCAAAAGTGGGGGTTGCGCCCTATATAAGAAGCGCCTTATAGTCCTGAAAGTACCGTAGTTATTTCTGGAAAATGTTTGTTCCCTTTCATTTGAACACATTCAAGTACACCATGATTCAGCATTCTGGATCCTTTTCTAAAAAGCTGTCTGGTGTTGTTGCTATTGGTGATCATGATTATAATCCATTTCTCAGACTAGCTACTTACACTATTACTACATTGTAATACTATTACTGACTTTCTTTTGTGACAAAGGTAAATTGTTGCATCTTTAGATATATATATATGAATTTATGTGCGTGCTGTTATTTTCTAAGACCAACTGTTAGTGTTTTGTTTATTTGTTATTATTGTTGCTGCGATTAAGCTTGCCATTATGTAAACAAAACACATTCTGAGACTAACAATACAATACAATACAATAACTTTATTAATCTCTAAAAGAGAAATTGCATTGCTGAGCTTTTGTGTCCGTAATAAAACATACATAAAACATTCAAAAATAAACATTTGTTCTTTGTCATTCATACATTCTTGTGTTCTTATACATTTCTTCAATTCATACATCAATATTCTATCATAATTATGTACATACATTTATTCTCTTTTAACAGTCTGTCTTCAAACACATCTCAGAGAGGGAGGCTAGAGATTTGTGTTGTGCCATAGGTAAAATCATGTGCTTAGCTATGAAGTAATGTTATCACATGTTATTTAAGGAAAATGAGTAAATATATGTACCAAGCGTATAACATCAGCAAAACTGAGAAAATACAGCACATTGGTTATCACATAAGAAAGCATATTAAAAATAAATTAACATGCATTCACCATCAACAATGCACAAACGAAAATCAGCACCTTGCCGGTTTTCACATATTGTCTAAGAGAGTAGAATAAGAGTATATAATCATGCAAAACAAAATCAACAATACAGAACAACACAGATAGAACGAAACAAAGTCAGTATGCGGGTTCTTTTGGATGGGTCTATGTATCATTGTGCATAAAAGCATGTATTAACCAGCCTCACAAACGCTAGGTGTGACTGATTACTGATTGATATACTTTCTATCATCTTCAGATACGCATTGAAACCGACAACTCAGGGCTGAAACTGACGTTGTTCCAGTTTCAAACATGCCCTTTCTGCTGCAAGGTTCGGGCCATGTTGGACTACTATGGCTTCTCTTATGACCTTGTGGAAGTCAACTCGGTCACTAAGAAACAAATCAAGTGGTCTGACTACAGAAAAGTGCCCATACTTGCTGTGGAAGGAATGGGTGACGGTGGCTTCTTGGTGAGTGTGTACAAAGGCCAGGGGGAAAACAAAAATGTGCCTGGGTAAATGAGAAACAAACTCGAACAAAATGCTTTTGAACAAACCCTGAATTTTGTTGTTGTTTGCCTTGTCATCAGAAACAAACTTCTTTTTTTTGTTGGGGGGGGGGGGGGGGGGGGTCCTTTCCACTATTATCCGACCCAAACCAAGTGACAGTGTATGCGACAGACTATTTGGAATTATGTGACAGGCAAATACTTCTGCACAGCCCTGTATTAGTGTATTGCCCAAGAGTCTCATACCCAATATGTTCCTTTAAATGTTCTTTCTTTGCATTATTGATTATCTTAGCCTGTAAGTGTTAACTATGTTACAAATTCATCTTGCAATGTTGTTTTCCCCAGCAACTGAATGACTCCAGTGTCATAATCAGCATTCTGGAGTCATGGCGACAAGACCCGCAGCAAAGTTTGGAGAAGCTGAAGGAATGCTACGTCTGCATCGAGAGCGAGGAGAGGGGCAAGAAAATATACGATTTCCCCAACAAATATTTCATCATGTTCATGGACAAAAGCAACCTGCCCACTACGCCAGAACAACGACAGTAAGTCATTGCAGTGATAAATGGTCTTGTACCCATCCTCAGGGCTGTCAAGTGGTTTTTGGCAAATGGCAAAAATTTATTTCAATTGACAAAAAACTTTCAGTTTCCTAACTTTTTTGCAGAGTTAATCAACTTGTTCACAATGGAAGGGGGGGGGGGGGGACATGGAATGCTGAAAAATCTCAGAAAGTTGCTGGAACTTGCCAAGGACAATAGCAAGATCCCTCATCAATTGCATGGTGTTTAATTTTTCTTGAACCACTGGGTTGAGAACAGAGACTAGATGGGGAGGTTTAGTGGAGGGGGAGTATTTGTTTTCAGCATTGCTTTGATCTTTTATTGGCCCTTCCCAGTGCCTGGTGTTCTTTTGTCTAGTGCCCAGGATTTCCCTGCATTCCCTGAATTGTAGATGATTTTTTGTGTAAATATAATTACAGTCAAACCTGTCTGTAATGACCAACAAAGAGAACGACCAAAACTGGTTGTAATAGACATGTGGCCGCTATGGAAAGATGAAATTTATGGAAATTAATCTAGTCGGAGATATGTTGTGGTGGTCATAATGGGCAGGTGGTTGTTCTCGACAGGTGTAGTTTTGCAGCTATGTGTGTTTTGAGGAGACTAGACATGTTGCATGACATCAAAAGCATAGCACTGGATTGCTTCAATGTTCCCCTGTTTTTGTTGCTGTTGATGAGTGATCTTTTTCACTGAATTCATTCCATACTTGCAGGGAAGAAAGGAAATGGAGAAAATGGGCCGATGATCATCTTGTTCACATGCTGTCTCCAAACGTATATCGCACGCCATCTGAGGCTGTGGATGCGTTCAAGTACTTCTCTGAGGTGGGCGAGTGGGAGAAGAATTTCTCCACCCCTGAGAGGGTTATGGTTATCTACGTCGGAGCGATGGCAATGTACCTCCTGGGGAAAATGCTGCGGAAAAAGTGAGTTTTTCTTGGTTGTTTGCATGCTGTGTGAGCGATGTAGGTTAATGTAGCGGAATTTGATGGTATAATTATCATGCTTAGGCTTGACAAATGAATGTTGCAAAGTTTGTCTTTGTGTTGTGTGATTTGGTTGAACAGTTAGTGAACTTTGTTGCGTACCTTGCTAGTGGTCAGCTATCTTTTGTCAAATGTTCTTCTAGAGCTCTTCACGTTATTCTCATTGGAATTGGGTAGGTCCGTAGCTCAGTCAGTACATTTAGAACGCTGGCTTTGTAAAAAGTTGGTTGCCTAGGTTCCAACTTAGGTGCAGCAGAGTGTTGTACCACCTTTGTGTCCTAATGCGTGCAGTAACAGAGACTAATACCCACTTAAAAGATCACGAGTTTCCAGCTAAAGTCTTTGGACTCAGGGTTCGAATTACACAGATACCTAGCATGCCCACCCATGCCCAAGACAGTGTCTTGCTGACCTACTGGTAGGGTAAACAAAAATGGAATGGTATGCAAAACTTGCACCATTATGTGATAGCAACATCTCAGGAATGAAGCAGGAGAAGAAAACTATCAGATTTATGATCTTTAGAGATTTCTATTGCTGTCATGTTTTAGTGGTGCCTGAAATGTAAGCTGGCAGGAGATCATAAAATTGTAAAAAATAAATTGTAAAAAAGCCTTAAAGTCTTTTCTGTACAAGAATGCTGTCATCTATAGTGCGTTGTTTTCAGGTATAACTTGAAGGAAGATGTTCGAATCTTAATTGCTGTGTGAAAGTATTTCCTGTACAAGACTGCTGTCACGTACCTGTAGTGTGTTGTTTTCAGGTATAACTTGAAGGAGGATGTTTGAATCTTGCTGTATGAAAGTCTTTCCTGTACAACTACAAGACTGCTGTCACCTGTAGTATGTTTTCAGGTATAACTTGAAGGAGGATGTTTGAATCTTGCTGTTTGAAAGTCTTTCCTGTACAACTACAAGACTGCTGTCACCTGTAGTATGTCGTTTTCAGGTACCACTTGAATGAGGATGTCCGAATCTCGCTGTACGACGCCTGTAAGGACTGGACCAAGGCTGTGGGCAAGAAGAGGAGCTTCATGGGTGGAAACCAGCCTAACCTAGCAGACCTCGTAAGTGAACATTTTTTATGTGTGCAGTTTTCTTCAGTTTTAGATTATGCACTTCAGGGAAATATATACAAGAAGGTTATGTTGTTTAGCATACCTGTGCTCTTTGGGCCATCTGGTACAGGAAAATTGACTCCTTCATTGCCTTGCCATACAGACAGCCGTACTCTGTCTTCAGAGGATAAGAAAGGTTATTATTATGTTTATGCTTTGAAGTACTTGAATGTGATGAAGAAGTTCAGTTATTTGTTTCTTCTTCACTTCTGAGTGCTACATCTCACAAGAGCAGGGTAGAATGGGTAGGGCCAATCAACTTAATGTTCCTCTGCATGCAGTTTGTGTGTGTGCGCATGTGTGTTTTCATGTGTGTGTGTGTTTGCAATTTTTCATGTGTGTGGACATTTGCATGGTTATGTGCATGTGTGTGTGTAAAAGGGAAAGAGATGTAATCTATTACTTGCATACTTTGCAGATTAATTACTCCATTACTATTAAAGATTTTGTTTCTTCTTCCCAGTCCGTGTATGGCGTGCTGAACTCTATAGAAGGATGCCAAGCTTTCCAGGATGCCAGGGAGAACAGCCATATTGGCGGATGGTACGATACCATGCAGAAAGTCGTCAAGTCACACGATGGAGCTCTTCCAGTTAGCGCTGCCCACACCCTCACCAAAAACTGATCTTCACCATCTGTGCTTTTTGACTGTACTGGGCCTCGTTTTGTAACTGAAGCCGTTATTTGGTTTGAAAATGAGATCAACACTAGAGGTCCGTGTAGGTGTGTACATGAAACTAACATTTGTTTTGAAAATGTGATCAATACTAGATGTGTGTGTAACTGAGGGGTAGCTGGTAACAGGATTACAGTAGATCTTATGGGTGAGTCAAGGCTGAAAAGAAAAAGTAGTATACATAGGTGTTATATCATTTTATTCACGCTATCATACTCAGGAATGTGCTCATCAAAGTTGTTCGCAGGTAGTCTTGTAGCTAATTTTTAGAAGAAAAAGCGCTGTGTTGAAAATGGTAGACATCTTGGCACAATCTGATTCTGATTTTGTTGACAATCTGTTGATACTGTATATATTTGTCTCTTGAGCTGCTGCTGAAACCCTTGTAGCAACAGGACTGGATTTGTTTTGCAGGTTTTTCATTGATTGATAAACAGCATTTTCTTCTGATGCATTTAAAACAAAACAAAATAAAAGCACACAAAAATAAAGAAATAAAGAAGAAATGGAAAAAAATAAAGCCAGGAAAAAAATATAAAGAAAACAAGCAATAAATAGATGTTAAATTGCTAACAAAACCAAACATAGAAAGAAGTACAAATAGGTTGTCTTATTATGCCAGAAGACCTACAACCTTACGGATGAACATAATTCAAGTTAATGGTTATAAAATTGCAGCCTTAGTCTTGATGTACTTACGTACATGTAATACTGTGATGTGTTCACACTATGATGCTTATGTACTTGTTAGCAAAATGTTCACAGTTATGTTCTCAGGCCTTTGTCTTTGATGCACACTTTTTCAATCTAATCCACTGTTCTGACACCTGGCCAGTCCGTCTGGTAGCTTTGCCATGTAGAATGTCTTGTGATAAAACAGTTGTTAGCCAGGACATTTGAACCAATGTCTATTTTCAGTTCTAACCGACCTATTGTCCTCCGAGTCTATAAACAACACCGGATCAGCATGTTTACAACCTAGACACAGTATGTTCAGGGCCGGACTAGGCTAAGAGGAGGGGGGAGGGGTTGCCAGTGGTCAAGGGGCAGAGCCCCTGAAGCTGATGGGTAGGTCATATTCTGAAATAGGAAAATGGTCGCTCCTTGCATGAAACTGCATAAAATAAACAATAATAAAAAATGTTTTAAATAAGTGAGGTACATGTTTAGGCTAGGGGGGGTTGCGCAACCCCCATAACCCCCCCGGTAGTCCGGCCCTGATGTTTGTTTCACACTGGCATACATTTTATCAACTACTATTTTGCTCAAGTTTTCTTACTCTACATTATTTATACTGCAGTACATGTATTTGAAAAACAGAAATGATGTCAATGAAGTAGATTTTAGTAAGACTGGCATTATTAACTATTTATTCACCCAGGGAAGGCATGTCACTAAGGAAATATTGACAATGATAATTGTGACTTTTTGTATCCCCAAACCAGTAAGTCTACATCCATGTATATCCTTCACCGGGCTTCCTGGGTACTACAGGACCCAGAGGCACATAAAAATGACCATAACTCCAGTGCTAATACGAATTTTTTAATGAAATTTGGTGTATTCCTCGGCCACCTGCATGGCTTCCTATGACCCAAATTTTAAGTCAATCGGTCAAATGAGAAAACAATCAGCAATGACGTCGTTTGATATACCCGATTCTGGTTTCCTGGGTCCTACAGGACCCATACGTTTCAAAGAGGGATGGAGGTGTTTATACCGATTCGGATGATGTGGGTAACACAGGACCCACACTTTTTAAGCGCAGCAGTGATAAAGGGATATTCCCATGACGTTGACCGCCCAAGCCTCCGGGTCCGGTACCGGAGACACGAAGACTGGGAGACGCCGAGAGAACCGGGTGGCGAACAGATCCAAGAGGGGTTTGTCCACCTGCGTCCAAAGACGCCGCAGTGCCTGGTGCGCGATAGTCCACTCCGAGTGCAGTACCTGCGATGAGCGACTGAGCGAATCTGCCAAGATGTTCAGGCACCCCGGAAGGTACTTCGCTGAGATCACTATCCCCTGATGGAACGCCCAAGTGAGAATCTCGCATGCTCTGTTGGACAGAACTAGCGAGCGCGTGCCCCCCTGCTTGTTCAGGTACACGGCCACAGTGGTGTTGTCCGTGTGGATCAACACCTGCTTGCCTCGCAGAGAGGCGACAAACTCCAGAAGCCCGAGGCGCACTACTTCCAATTCCAGAATGTTGATGTGCAACAACTTCTGAGCCTGGTCCCAAAGACCGGAAGCTGTGTTCCCCTCCAGATGAGCTCCCCAACCCTGAAGAGAAGCATCGGTAAAGAGATGCAACTCCGGAAGGGGCAGTGAAATCGGAACGCCCTGAGTCAGCCAGGCCGAATCCAACCACTGCCTCGTTGACTCCAGGAACCATCCCTGAAGGGGAAGAGACAAATTCCAACCTTGAGAGGCTGGATCCCAGGCAGAGTTCAGAAACGCCTGAAACGGGCGTTTGTGAACTCTGCCCAGCGGAATCAGGGTAGACATCGACTCCATCTGGCCCTGGAGTGAAGCCAATACCCTGACTGGCGCGTGGTGGAGGCTCGACAGGGACCTGACCAGATCCTGTAGCTTGTCTATCCTCCGCTGGGCGGGACAAACAGTCCAAGCTCGGGTGTCGAACACCATGCCCAGATACGTAAACTGCTGAGAGGGAACCAAGTCGGACTTCCCTTGGTTCACGGAGAAACCTAAGTCTCTCGCAGTCTGCAAGACTATCCGGGTGTGCTGATCGCACAGGGACTCTAGCTGATTCAGGACCAACCAGTCGTCCAGATAAACTCTGAGACGAATCCCTTGCTGCCGCACTAAAGCGCAAAGCTGGCGCACTATCATGGTGAAGATCCAAGGCGCTAACGAGAGCCCGAACGGCAGCGCCCTGAACTGGAACACCCTGTCGCCCCACAGGAACCGCAGCCACTTTCGATCTGACCTGTGCATCAGAATATGGAAGTATGCGTCTGTCAGGTCGATGGAAGTGACCCAGTCCAACGGACGAAGGGCCTCCCTGACAGACGCTGGAGTCTCCATCTTGAACGGAACCTTCCGGAGAAAGCCGTTCAAGGGAGACAGATCCAACACCGGTCGCCAACCCCCTGACGCTTTCGGGACGACAGTCTCCCGTAAAACCCCGGGGATCGACGATCGATGACCTCCTCTATCGCATGCTTCAGCAAAAGCAGCAGCACCTCCGCCTGAATGACGGCACATGCCTCCGGATCGGCGGGAAACCTGAAACTGGGTGTTGTTCTGGTTAAAGGAGCCTTGTCCTCTAACCAGAGCAACCGGAACCCCGATCGAACCACTCCCATAACCCAAGGGCTGCTCGCGAGAGACAACCAAGCTGGAACGGCCCTTGAGAGGCCGCCCGCTACCAAAGGGGTAGGGGCTAGAGGAGTGGTTGGATCGGGGAGCCTTCATTGGGGGTTAGGTTTACCACCTGACCCCTTCTTCCCGAAGGAAGGCTTCTTATTATAGGGGCGAGAACGGCTGCCACCCCTATGCGACCGCGTCTTTTGCCCAGAGCCACGAAAAGACGAAGACTGCGTGGAACCGCCTTTCTTCTGACCCTGCTTAAGGGCAAGCTCTGAAAGCTGACCCATCCTGTCCCCCACCGTCCGCAACCGCCTGAGCGGAAGCGTAGGCAGGAAACGGATTGCCGTTACCACCTACGACCAGAACTCCCGTAGGATGCGAACCGGAAGTCGACGGTAACGATTTGAAAGTGCCACGATTCCTCGAAAGAAATCCTGTGGCCGGAAATCCCTTTGACGAAGCAGTAGAACCCATGGACGAGGGGCCGGGCGAATCGGCCCCAGCGACGCGGGTGGGATACACCAGTGTCCTCTTTCCAGACGTCGACAGTTTCCCAACGTACTGTATAAAAAAAATCACAGTAATTTCAGTTACGAGTTAGAAAACTCACTCTCTCTCTCTCTTTCTCTCTCTCTCTGGTGTGTGCATGTGTGTGTGTGTGTGTGTGTGTGTGTGTGTGTGTGTGTGTGTGTGTGTGTGTGTGTGTGTGCAACATATCAAGTATCATTGCAATGAGAACTTATTTGGTATACAGTGTGAATATCAAAATGACCACATGATAATCTACGTTTTTGCACACATTCTTTGTCTCCAATTAGAAGGCCAGATATCGAATAAATAAACACTTCTGTGCCATCAACAAACAGTACACTTTGTATAAATGAAAACAGTAAAACTAACTTACTATGAGGCTGCTCCACATTGACCTGTACACATCCTGCCTGGTGGAACCCACGTGGTGCAGGATATGCACCATCCCCTTTGGCACGTCCGCGCTACAGACACAAAGGATGTAAAATATTGGTGAAATCAGAACTAACATTTGGGTAAAAATGGTGTTAACTCACTAGGACGTTGTATTCACCATGCATCACTGATCATCACTGTACATCTACAAAGTAGTCTATAAAACACAAGACAGTACGCGCAGCACGTTGATATTTTTTTTTTCGAGCTCAGCTAAATAACTGAAGCACATGGGAATCTCATTATCACACCCAAATGAATAAATAGTTCCAAGTACACAAAGAGATCATGTTCTGACTTGTTGAAAGTACTTTATTACAGTGCCGTTCATTTTCTAGTACCAACGAAGTTTAGACAACAAAGGATTTAAAATGGCTTACCCAACATTTCTGAAAGCTTCCTCGAGGTTTGCCTTGCTTGCTGATGCCATTTTGTCAATGTGTCACGATGATCAGTACTCACGGAAACAAAAGAATTACATCGCCAAGGCAAATGACTCTGTGCAACCTTCTTTAAAAAGTATGGGTCCTGTGGTACCCACATCATCCGAATCAGTATAAACAGTTTTATCCTTCTTTGAAAAATATGGGTCCTGTAGGACCCAGGATGCCATAATCGGGGTATCAAACACGAAGCCCGGTGAAGGTTATATAAAACACATCATTACTTTTGTGAATATATGTAAATAAAAGATCAGAATGTTTTGTTCTCAAGCACACCTCTCTTTTAGAGTTTTTAAATTGTCAATTGAACTCTGTTTGTGTATGTGTGTATGTGCATGAGTGTGTACGTGTATGTGTGTGTGTTCACAAGTTTTTTTGCTGTACAAATTATAACAAAAAAGGTATAAGCTTCCAAGCTTGGCTTTTTGAAACTAAAAGGAACTAGAGATGACATGAAAATAAATAATCTCAATAATTTTGTTTACCAAATTTGTGTGGTAGCTTGCAGACCTGCCGACCCTTGTGAAGCCTCAAGTGTAGCAATTTGGAATGTTCAGCGTAGCAAATGGTGTTTTAGTGGAGCATTTTGTGATATGTATTTCCACATCTTGCCATCTCGCACAAGAATAGACACTTTTAATAAAATTTCATGAGAATGCAGGGACAAAATACGCCCATTAGCGAGTATCTGCGGTGCCACTTTTTAATGTAAATGATATTTTATGGCCCATTTCGTGACCGCTACACGGTGTGATAAGCAAAAATGAGTACCAGGACTCACAAAAAGAGGGAAGTGTTGCGTGCTTGTGATATTTGTTTAAGCGTAGAAATCTGTAGCTTGGTGTAGCAATTGCTCTTAACATAGCATGCTACGCTTTCAGTGTAGCTGTTGGCAGCTCTGAGCTTGCATGCAGCTTTGTGAGGTTAGTAGGTATGATTTATGAAGAACTCAATGGTACTGGCAGTAAAAAGATATAACCCTTCACGCTTGCAATTATTAACACAAACATGAGGATCTGTTAGTGCTTTTATTTTACATCCAAATATTCATCATACATATACATACCTTTTTTTTTTTTTTACATACACCTACACAATCACACTCTGGTTCAAATTCCCAACCCTTTTTATACAGTGATACACACACACAGTCAAGCACTTTGCATACAGCTATACATGAACTTTTACTAATTTCATAAGGAAATGACAGAACTCTGCAGGATGGGAATGACTATATGATGCCATTTTTTTGTTGGCCCCACAAACAAGAGAACTTGACATTCCAGAGACACAGGCAGATGCCCGTCATATTTTTTTGATTTATTAAGCAAGCAACAGAGTAGGAACACCTTCTGCACCTTCTAAACATTTCTGACTTCTTCTCTAGACTAAACATGTATGCTAACAGTATAATTAGTCATATTTCTACAACTCACACATGTACTTGCCAAATTCAGAGTTCACACTAGCTGTCTTGACAGTTTGCATGTTTGAAATCTGAAGATATCTCGTATAAGATACTTTATTAATATTAGCACATCCCGCAATCAAATTCAATGAAATCAAAACACAATGACCTGCATTAAAACTAAAAGCTAATTTTTTGTCTTCTCTCTAACTACATCTAACACACATTTTAAATCCCTCGTTCAACATAGGTGCTTTCTGTAATAACATGACGCTGCAACCAAAAAAAACACTGTCAATTTATAAAAACACCCTATCACATTACAATACATGTATAACATTGCTGTTTTTTACAATACCGAGGTATACAGTGAAAAGTCAGATCAGCTCATAAAAATCTCCCATTACTTCACAAAAGTGTCTGTATCTCTGAAACTATTGGGAGTTTTTGATTAAAACTTTGTGTAATCCTCAAGCACCTTAGGACCCTCCAATCCAGCACTTTCTCAAGGATTATCTTTGTAAACATACAAATAAACAATGATGCAATATGAACTGGGCAGTCCGGATGTGGGTCATGGGTGACCCATATGGAATTAAAGAAGGATTTTACGATGTTTATCCCTATTCGTTTGGCGTGGGTCGTGTACGACCCATACTTTTGAATCCTTCTTCTAAAGTATGGATTGTGCAGTCCAAAGCGTGATCCGCTGAAGGTTAAAACCTTTCAAAGATTTTTACTGTTTGGTGCATGCTACAATGATGACTGTAGTATAGGTTAAAAAGACAAGATGAATCATGATTCTTTGAGCTGTTCAGCGCTTGTACCGGTAGTGTCTTTTCCACCTTCATCAGGACTTCCTCCACTGTCTTTGGCATGGTTTTCCTTCACCTCTGCTTCCTGGGCTTGAGCTTCAATCATAGATCTTACTCTGCTTAAAAGGTTGTCACTGCGGGCTTCCATCTGGTCCAGGCATACGCCTAGTTGGTCCAGCTGTCCATCCAGGTACGTGTATTCTGGGGAAAAAATGAGAATGATCCATTGAATTTTAACGAAAACGTCAAAATGTTAAAAGAAAACAAGGACAGGTTTGATAGAATAAACTATGCATCAACAGAGAAATCAAGTCCAGAGGAGGACCATTGTTTTACTACCAAGACCAGACACATGTTTCGACACCAATGTGTCTCATCAGTGGTCTGATGGTAGAGATGGCGAGAGTTGTCAACCCATGGTATCCAACCAAGAAGCAAACCACTCTCTGAGTGGCAGCTTCTGTTGGCATGGGAGACTACCCTCATCTGACAATCCCAATATTATTCAATACAGGAAAAAACATATAAGTTGGTTGTGTTGTCCGTTGATGAACATGTATTCTAGAGAGAGAAAAAACAAAAAGAGACTTTCAACAACAAAACTGTAAAAGAAAACAAGGACAGCTAGATTAAACATATATATAGAATTAGAAGAAAACAAATAATTTTAAAGGAAAAAATTCAAAATTAACCATGTGTTGTCGTGTATCCATGGGGTACCACTGCTGTACATGTATTAGAATGGTACAGACAGAGATGTGTGCATGTATTTTTAACAGGGGTAGGCATCATAACATCTTTCAATTTTACAAGACTTATGAAATAATTAATGTTGACTCTCAGTCTCACACTGGCCTGGTAACTGTCACAAATCCTGCTTGCCTTTTTTCTTAAGAAGTTGATTTTAAAAGATGTATAGTATAATTGTTTTGCATGGCCATACAGTGTTAAATGTTCCCTGACTCAGAGGACAATATAGGTCGGTTCAACCTGGATTGAAAATGGTCGAAATGTCCTGGCTATGTCAAATTTGTCTTGTCAGAAGACCTCCTACATGCCAAAACTACAGGACAGTTGACCATGAATGGGTCATGGGAAACAATGCGTCGATCAGATCGAAAAAGGAAATGTATGCGTCAATGACAGAAGACTGAGACCTGAGAACAACAATGGGCATGCCTTCTGAATTTCAACGCGCACACACAATGACACACATACACATGCACGCACACACCATCATATTCACTTAATCATCTCTCACTGGTCACCTACACACATGCGTGTTGTCATGTACGCTCACTTCAGGATCAGGATCATAACCTTATAGTTATTACTGACTACAAAAATCTATAAATAACTAATAAGAGCGGAAAAAACGCATTGCATTTGCTTATCATATCCAATGCACAGAATGTGTTTACTGACTCTGGGTCAGTTTTAATAAACTAGAAATTCCTGCGGGATCTTTATTCATTGAATTTGTCACTTATGATCTGTGCATAGAGATCGGCAAACATAAATTTTAATTTTAATGTTTAATGGCTGTCACCTTGTACTAAATCGGGTTCTTCGGGCTGATCGATTTGAAGGTTTTCTAGGCCTGGTAGTTCCGAAGGGCCATCCTTGTTGTGATTATGGTTGTGCTCGTTTTCATCACTATCGTCACCGTCTGCCATTTTGTAATCATGTGGAAATTGCATTGATCTAAAAATAACTTCAGTGGGTAATGTGGCGATCACGTGATCGCCCTATTACAACTTCCGCTACGTACTTTGCACGATCGCCATCTTGCCGTACGTGCGTCCAACACAACAAGTAAGAAAAAAATCGTCATCATCCTTGTACGATACTGTATTATTAGGATCCATTTCATTGGCATCTTAAAGTTTGATTTTGTTTGGTACACTGTGCGTCAATTTGTGTGCTAAATACAATCTGCAGTTAGATATTTCAATTCCGTCAGCGTCGCCGGTTTGAAACTGCGTTTTGGTCTTTCGCCGTAGAATACTAAAAATTTTGCAAAGTAAGTGCTAAAGATTTAATATATTTTCCTCAAATGCGTGACAAATATTATTCAAAGATTCAATGTGTCCTGTATTAATCATAATTTTGTTTCGGACCTGTCGACTGCAGCCCAAGAAATGGTCGGGTCAAGAAGGAAACGCAGATGAACGCAAGACGCTTTGTTTGACCCAATAAAACCAAGCCGTTTTGTTCATTGCGTTGTCACCTTTCGAGGTAGCTCATGATTTGTGTTGTTCAATAGGAAAATGAATGGTAAATGTTGCAATGCAATGTGCATAGACCACTGATCTTGTGGTAATGGTATAGTTAGAAGTGAAAGTGAATCTCAATTCTCATTCTTTGTGCTTTGATCATTGATGTTTACAGACTCATTCCACAATGGCTGATGATACCGCAGAGGAAAACATTTTGGACTACGAGGATGAGGAAAATGAAACGGTTGTCGAAGGGGCAACTGGCGACGGCCCACCCAAGAAAGATGTGAAGGGAACCTATGTATCAATTCACAGCTCTGGCTTCCGAGATTTTCTCCTCAAGCCTGAGTTGTTGCGTGCCATCATTGACTGTGGTTTTGAGCATCCTTCAGCAGGTATGTAGCTGCGGACTGTTCTACAGAAATTCTTCGGAATTCATCATTTGGGAAGACTAAATTTTGTTAATTGTGCTTGATTGTTTGCTTTGACCCGTCTTCTTTGTTGACAAAGGACTTGAAATAAGTGTATCGTAAGCTGATAACATCCTTTTAGAATTGTTTTCTTTAAAGGATGCAGATATAGTTCAATCAAAGCCTGACTTAATTGGTTTTGTGTATTTGTTACTGATTTTTCTTTGTTTTTTTCTCCCAAATGTCAGTTCAGCACGAGTGCATCCCGCAGGCTATCTTATCCATGGATGTGCTTTGTCAAGCCAAGTCTGGCATGGGAAAGACAGCTGTCTTCGTTCTTGCCACACTGCAGCAACTTGAGCCTGTGGATGGACAGGTAAGGCCAAAAAAAAAAATAGGTGTGGTTACGGTAACATAGCCAAAAAAAATAGGGTAGGTAGGTAGGCAATCACTTTTTTTTTTTTTTTTTACTTTTTTTTCTAATGTGTACAAATTAAACCTACTTGACAGGGAAATAAGTGTGCGACACGGGCGCTTTCGCTTTCATTGCGTTTTTTGCACTCGTTTTTTTTTTTTTTTTTTTTTTTTTTTTGACAAATGTCATAAAAAGTTATAGGATCGGCCCCTAAAAATAGGGTAGGTCGGGTTACCGTAACCACACCTATTTTTTTTTTAGGCCTAAGCGTACTTTCTTTGACTAGGTTATCTGCTAATGTTACTATTTTGTTAGAACCTAAGTTAATTCATTTTGTTGACAACGAGAGACTACTGAGAGTGAGTTGCAATCAAAGTATATATAAAAAAAAAAATGATCAAAAAGACTGCAATTGATCGTCAATGGTTCTTTACTTCTCCTGCAGTTAAGGACTCCATGCCACCTGTTAGGCCCACAAAAAAAAAATCTGTTTACGGTAACCCGACCGACCCTATTTTTTTTCGCGAGGCCCTAGATTTTTTTGTGCAAAATAACGTAAAAATATGTTTTTTTGGTGGGAAAAAAATCCCGACCTACCGACCCTATTTTTTTTGCCTATGTTACCGTAAACTGACCTATTTTTTTTTTGGGGGGGGGGGGGGGGGGGGGCGGCCTTATTTAGATTGAAATCCTGGGGTAGTATACAAAAAGGAAGTTACAATCCAGTTGGGAACCAAGCACTGGGTCAGATTGCTTGTAAAGATAGGTGCTTTCTTGCACACCCCACTCCAGGGCATTTCTCTTGAAAGGTGTAAGCTCGCCCAGTTTGCATAATAATAATAATAATAATAAATGAGCATTTATATAGCGCAACATCATAACTTTACAATTATGCTCTTTGCGCTTGTCACATTTAAAATTAAAACAGTTATACGAGCATTTACATCTACATTCATAGTCAATAACGCTTAATTAAAAGCATACACCATCAAACATACATTCAGGGATCGCGTTAACGCATGTTTTTTGCGTATTTGACGCGTTTTAAAATCCGCCCATGCATTTTCCCGGCGCTGATGCGTAACGCGTACTGTTACGGCTGGAATTTACGTGTGTATGTCTGTATATTTACTCCTATCAGAAATTGTGCGTGCTTCTCTCTGTTTACTACCTAGTCTTCCCACACACACACAACACTCCAACCAGGCACAAAGACAAGAACACGGTTACGGCCCTTTGCCCCTGTTCCTCTATTGAAATATTCAATCAACACAACATAAACATATTATTTCCCATGCATTCTACAAATCACTCTCGCTCAACATAAAAGTTTCTATTTCTGTCAATATACAGAAATCTAGCTGCACAGAAATACACACATGTTACTTTCTCATGCAGTCTATAAATCACGTGCACACACGTAGAACACTTCAAGCTTTGTTCCGTGGGAGCCTGTCTGCCCCACTACACACGAAGTCATTGTCTCAGGCAATACTTCTGTCAATTGTCATTTCTGTTACACACAGATAAAAAGTCACGAACGCTCTACGTCTCGTGTTTGTTAACTTGGGGAACTTATCTCCACACAGCTCTCTCGCCGGTTACGTCTTTCCAGTCGTACTCACACACATACAGTGACACGCCCTGGTCCACACCACCCACGCAAACTGTCTTCGCGTGGTGGAATGGGACGGGGTCCCCGTTCTGCAGCGCTTCACGCTGACTCCCTCCTGCGCCCCCGAAACTCACGGCTCAGGACGCAAAGGCGGAACCTCCCGTCTCGTCTCCCCACTTCCGCGGCTACCCACTCAGCCCGGGATGCTGTAAACACAGCAGTTGAATCCTACGATTCAATTCCGCGGCACGAGTCGTACCAACCGACCTCCAGCGCCCGGTGAGAAACTTTACCAAAAAGAGACCCGTCTTCTCCCTTCAACGGTCTGTAAAGCTCTGCTTGTATACGGTCTATAAAACGCGACCTCAGTTAATACTCTTCTCTGATTGGTCACATCTCACACATGACAGCACTGCACTGCACGAGTGATATTTTACTGTGCGGTGCCTACTCAAAGTTTGTGGCCCATGAAATTTTATACACCTGCGTCACATAACTCCAATACAAAATTATGTACAAATCCATTTGTCACAGTACGCAAAACAACTTCGATTGAAAACGGCATGCTCAGCAGCACATCCCAATACTGAATCAAACTTTAGCACACGCGCGCGAGTTTAGAATCTCTAGTCTGTTCTGGATCAAACATAGCACAAGCGCGCGAGTTCAAATCTAAAGTCTGTTTTGGATAAAAACAAAAGTAGGTGACGTGCTCTCGGCATAAGACAAAGCAACGCCGGTCGGTTTTCTGAAACAGAACATACACCCAAAATGCACTGGGCGTGTGGCGCCAAATCTAGGCCGAGAGACGCTTTCAGTTTAAGCCTGTCTTTGATTCATTCAAAACGGCATGCAGCGAAAGTTGTCCTCGTTTTTTTGCATGCTTTTGACATGATTTAACTGTGTTATAGTGTGACGCAAAATCGGTTCTGCTTTACGCGTTTTTTGGCCGACATTGCGAGAGCCGTACGCAATTTGAAAAATCCTAGCGCGATCCCTGTACATTACAAAAAATTCTTCCACTAACTAAGTAATAAAAACATGAATAAAATAGGTAGTGAAAACAAGGGAAATACCAGCTGAATACCTTTAATCAAACAAAACATGTTATCAACAATACTGAAAACAGCCCTAGATGTTTATATACATTATCACTAAAACAACAAATACACTACATGTGGACTGAGAAAAGAAAATCAGGTGTATTTCTTGAAGAGGTGTGTTTTAAGATTAATGTGTGCATTCTTGTTGCAGGTGTCAGTACTGGTCATGGCTCACACACGTGAGCTGGCTTTCCAGATCAGCAAAGAGTATGAGCGCTTCAGCAAGTACACCAACAACGTGAAGATCGCCGTCTTCTTCGGGGGCATGCCAGTGAAGAAGGACGAGGAGGTGTTGCAGAAGAACTGTCCCCACATTGTGGTGGGCACCCCAGGACGTCTGTTTGCTCTGGCCAAGGCCAAGACGCTCAACCTCAAGAACATCAAACATTTCATTCTGGACGAGTGCGACAAGATGTTGGCTGACCTTGGTGAGTGTGAAGGACTGTTTTGTGTCATGCTTGTTTCTTTTCCACTATCTTTGTGAACCTGTGATGGGATTGTGCCGTAAAGGATAGATGAATGCTTTCAGTGCATTGATTTTGGAACTGCTGTTGGAATACCTGTCAACCTTTATTAAGCCTCTTACTTAATCTTGTACTGATTAGCGAAGATTTGTTAAAATTGAAATCTAAACTTTTGTGTCTTTATAATGCTGCGGTATGATTGCTAAATGTTGTCTTTGTGTTGCAGACATGCGGCGTGACGTTCAGGAGATCTTCCGCATGACGCCCCACGAGAAGCAAGTGATGATGTTCAGCGCCACCCTCAGCAAAGATGTCCGCCCCATCTGCAAGAAGTTCATGCAAGATGTAATTGCCCCCCACTACTTCCCCCCTCCATCTTCCTTCTGCTCCGGTCCCTGGCCTGCTACCTCTGCGTTCTCGAGCGTGGGGAGCGGTGGCTGAGATCTTTTTCACGTCCTCCGTTGGCTACAGCTTTTCTTTACCCTTCCGTCGGGCAGTCTGCTCTCGTCACGAGTTGTCGGCACTGGCAGGAAACCTGGCTTCCTCGTCTGCGCAGCGTTTATCTTCAGCTTTCATGTCTGCTAGGTTCTCGTGAATGTGCCTGGACCTGTGCGAAAGACTGAAATCCTGTTTGAAAGACATTCTTCTCAGCAGGCAGTTCCATAATCCTCTATTTATTTATTTTTTTTAAAAAGAGAAAAGGACAATAAAAAAATTAGTGGCAGGGTTCAAATGAAAGGAAACATAGCCTCCAATAATAAAAATAGGGTTTGTTTTGGAAAATAAATAGATGGTTAATCTAAGAGAATCCTCCTAATAAGCAGGCCAAAAAAAGTGGCCAAAAATCGGAGCAAAAGTTGTTGAATAGAAAAAGTCAAATGAAATTTGACAATTGTCAGTAAGCTTCAAGCATTCAAAATATTTCAGAAGGCTGAGATTAGCTTAACTACATTACCCACACACACAAAAATGAATAGAAGTTACATCAGAATGTAAGATTGTTGTAGCTTTCAAAGGCAGCTAAAGTTAGGGAATGTAGGCCTATGATGTGCTGAAGAGCTTCTGAAAAGCAGGAGTTTTAATGCATTTCACATGGTGTGTAACGTAATGGTAGGTTGAGTGCTAAAACATTGGATTTCATTTTGACAAAGCTTCTGAAAGAGAGCAGTTCTACTTCTATGGTATACAAATATTTTATAGGCAAACCTTAAATCGGGCAGTAACCAGACCAAACTAAGCTTCAGCTCCCATGACACGTAATTCATACTTCCGTTGTACACATTTGAAATTGAGTGCTGTGCAGGAAGGCTTCTGAACAGCAGGGGTCGGAGTGCATGGCACACAAAATAAAAAAAATGTCAAAGTAAAAACTGCGGTATGCAGGAAAGCTACTGCATAGCAGGGGCTGAAATGTATACAGTATGTCGCAACATAACCTTACATTTGAATTTGTAGACTTGCAAACTTCAGGCAAAATCTATGATCTGCACGAAGGCTACTGCATAGCAGGGGCTGGAACGCATATCACATCAAATCTAATTAGCAGGCTAAAACAGATACCAACGAAATATGTGTTGTGCAGGAAGGCTTCTGAATAGCAGGGGTTGGAATGCATTTCGCAGTGTATAAACCTCTACGGCTAGAAAAGTTCAGGCATAACGAATCCTTTTGCGCTGAACGCAGGGGAGGAATGTGTCAATTGGTTGCTCGACTGTAACTTAAATTGAGATGCAGGAAAGCTACTGCATAGCAGGAGCTGGAATGTGTTTCACAAAACATAAAAGCTAAATTGTTAGTCTGTTGAAAACTTGAAGCTGCTATAGTTGGTGTTGTGCAGGAAGGCTTCTGAATAGCAGGAGTTGGAATGCATTTCACACAACATAGGAACTAGATTGGTAGGCTGTCAAAAACTTAAGTTGAAATCGGGGTGTACAGGAAGGTTTCTGAATAGCAGAGGCTTGAATGTATTTCTCATAATGTGTACTAAATTGGTAAGCCCAGCTTTGGTCGGCCCAATATTTAACAAGTAGGTTAGATTGGATGTCGTGTGTGTTGTGCAGGAAGGTTTCTGTATAGCAGGGGCTGAAATGCATTTCGCACCAAGAAAATTTAACTAAAAAAACTAAAACCAGATAAATCTGTATGTAGCAATTCAGTGAAATCTGTGTTGTGCAGGAAGGCTTCTGAATAGCAGGGGTTGGAATGCATTTCACACAGCGTAAACCTCAACTAGGCAAATTGAGGCACAATGAATCCTTTTGCGCTGAACGCAGGGGAGGAGTGTGTCTCGGGTCTTCGAGATAGTTCATGGAAGACTTTGTCTCTGCAAACTGATGACCTCAGGTTGTCTTGCCTGCAGAAGTCCTAGTATTAAAACAAAATCAGATATAATCATGAAATAGGAATCGCGAGCCTCATCACCAAGGCTAAATCCCAGAACATTTTTCAACGAGTAGTGTGGATGTGGAGGAGAGCTCCGTGGGACTGGGAGGGATGCGTGGAAAAAGCTACGAGAGTTTGGAATGCCTCAAGCATCTAGACCTGACTAGCTGGACCCATTTCCGACCGCAGTGATGGTGTGGTGTGTCCGTGCCTGGTGCCGTCTCTGCCTTGCGGCTTCGGGTAAAGAAAGCTCTGCGCTGGCCTTTCCTGCCTTCTTGGAGTACGCTGCAACTGCGGAGGGTCCAAAGGCACTGCGGAAACAGACATGGTTTTCCAGCCTACTTTGCACGCACTAATGCACACATGCAGACAAACACTTGGTGTTTCTTTTTTTATTATTTTATTATTCTTTTTTGTTTGTTTCTCAGTTGACAGTTTTGGTTTGTTGAAAGAAATGCCTGTTCATTGTTCGTAACATCCGTGTCAGATTTTCTGTCGGCTGGAAACTTTATTGAGAGGCTCAATAGAGATGGAGAAGGCACAGTAAACAAGCATTTCTTTTCTCGGGTTTTGTTGAGCATGTGTAAAACTGAACATGTGAGAAAATATTTCAGATGAAAAAAGGGGAGAGTAGACATTAAATATATTTAGAGAGTTGTGCACTAAGGCGATTTTGATTACATGTAGACGTCAGAATTTGTGTAATGTTTGCTCAATGCAAACGCATATAAATCCTAGAATGTACAGTATGGCCTTGGAATGAGGTGGGGGAATAATAGAACAGAAAAGTTTGTGGAAGTCTGACCATAGCTACAAATGTTATCACACAGTATGAAAAATTGTAGCTGTGATCACACAGTACCTAGAAATGTTAGGTTGCACATATTGCTAACTTGACTTGCAGCCCATGGAGGTGTATGTGGACGATGACTCCAAGCTGACCCTTCACGGACTGCAGCAGCATTACTGCAAGCTGAAAGACAACGAGAAGAATCGCAAGCTCTTTGAGCTTCTTGACGTGCTGGAATTCAACCAGGTGGGTCTCGTGTTTGTGGGCTGTGCGTTTGATGGAACTACTGTCTCTTGCTCATTGTGAATTTGGTCGCTTTTCAGGTTTGGGCTTTCTTGTATTTAGGTTTCTATGGTTAAGGAGTAATGATACTCATAATTGAAGCGTGAAAAACAATACACAGTTTGGCACAGTACACCTTTGGCAACTTCGAATGTTTTTGTTCACTTGAAAATACGTCTTAAGCAGGTTAACATAAATGTTGAAGAATACTCTTCTTATGAATAGTGCAGGGTTCAGATCCTTATGCAATCTTACATTTATACTGCCTGGCCCCTTCATCTGACTATACTCTTTTCTTTGGGTCTGCTCAGCACAACACAGAAAAGTGGTACTTGCATTGTTCTAGACTATGTGTTTTTCAGGTGATCATCTTTGTGAAGAGCGTTCAGCGCTGCATGGCCCTGGCACAGCTGCTGCTGGAGCAGAACTTCCCCGCCATCGCCATCCACAGGCTCATGACACAAGAAGAGAGGTTCGTTCTTTACCTTTGAACATTCTGGTCTGCACTTGATAATATAGTTCTGGGTGGGGGGCTGCTTGATTGGGTTACTCGTGATTACTGATAGTTTAAGTTGATTTTCACTATTCAAGGAGTTCATGATTCACAGATATGCCCGAACTGTCAAGCAGAAAATGTTGACATAATTAATGCATACTGGGATTCAATTTAGCCATAAATTGTGCTCTGTGGGGTGTTGACAAGAACACTGTTCCATGAATGTTATATTTGTGTTGATATTCAGGTTGTCACGGTACCAGCAGTTCAAGGATTTCCAGAAGCGAATCCTGGTGGCCACCAACCTGTTTGGCCGTGGCATGGACATCGAGAGAGTCAACATCGTCTTCAACTACGACATGCCGGAGGACTCAGACACCTACCTTCACAGGGTCAGTATCCCGTCTGCTTGAACCAGTCATTACCTTGGCTGGATCTTCTCGTTCGCTCCTTCTAATCTAGACATCCACTCTTGTGGTTTGCACAAAGCTTGGCTGGATGATTGCTCAGTGTTTATTTTTTTACTGAAGGTTGTTCCCAAATTAGGTTATGTGTGAGATGTTCAGGTAGTAAATTGTGATAGGAAGGCACTTTTCGTGGAAATAATTTGAACTATGCTGACCAGAAGGGAAAATGTCCACATACTATTACTTCAAAAAGTGTTTATAGTAACAGCTGTACAAAGTGGATGATGAATATGAAACAATGTGGGTTGGTGGTTACATCTGAAGACAGATGATGAGAGCCAGTTTGTTGTCACATAGTGAGGTGAGGGTTGTAGATGTATGAAGGCAGGGCTGGTTTAGACGGTGTCTGATTCAGAAAACATTGAGTGGCGTGCAATACAACAAACAATTGGGAGCACACAACCAGGCAGGACTGTGGAGAAAACAAAGGGGAAACTGGTTGGGACGTCTTTGAAGATGCCAGTGAATAGTATTGTTATGTGTGTATTGTTGATGTTTCAGGTTGCTCGTGCTGGTCGGTTTGGCACCAAGGGTCTGGCCATCACCTTTGTATCTGATGAGAACGACGCCAAAATCCTCAATGACGTCCAGGAGCGCTTTGAGGTCAACATCACGGAACTGCCCGACGAGATCGACATTTCTTCCTACAGTAAGTATTGTCTGCCTGCCTTTGTGCTTAGTCTCTTGCTCAACTGTAGACAGCTTACATTGAGCAGGCATGTTGCATAATGCTGTTTGGGTGCTAAAGTGACAAATGTGTGGCCATATATTTCTGATAAAAAAAAGAAAGCACACACAAAAATAACTTTGTCTTGAAGAGCAGTCACTGAGGGCATAATTGTACAGCATTTTTTCCCCCGTTCTTCATTGGTGAATGCTTTAGATTTGAACCTTGTGACTCGTGGGCATGGTTTTGTGGACATTCAGTTGAACAAAGCTGCAATTTTGACTTGTGTTAAAATTTTTATCATATGCTATAAAAAATGCAGAATGACACTGTTTGTGCAAAAGGCTTTGAAGCAGTTGATATATTATACATTCTTTTGTGCTTTTTCAGTTGAGGGACGTTAAAGAAACAACCATTCCCATGTCTGGGACAGCCATTGCAAAGATAGTCTTCACCGTCCGTCTTTATCATCCATCGTGTTCCCATGAGAAGGACTTGCAGAAGTCATAACCACCTTGGATCATCCCTCCAGTTCCATTGTGTTTTTCCAGGAAAAGATTACAAAATTATTAAAATTGCCTTTGGGAACTTTACAAGTGAACATTTCGAACATGGACATTAATCATTTACGACAAAGAAAAGACCCTGTGACATTATCTTATTTAGAAAAAGGCATGTAGTTTCATTTCATCATACATCAGTGTTTTTAATCATTAGTTCACATCAAACTATCTTCACTGAAAGTGGTATTTCATTGTTTTTATTTTTCTCATAAATTTTAATAAATGTTTTAATCATGAACTTGCTCTCAGGAGTGTTTTGAATGAAGTTGGTGTATGTGTGTGAATGAGGAAGTGTGAGCAAGGAAATGGCAAATAAACCTTCAACGAGCTGAACTTTGTTTGATGTGTGTTCATTTGAGTAGTTGATGGTGAAGATGGATGAATGGTGTATGTACTTGAACACAAGTAGGGTTCAAGTTCAAGTTTTATTTGTCCATAACCCCTGGGGGCATTTTGAACAATAAATACAATCAATTCAATCATAATATATACTAATATAATAAATGAAAAAAATATGAAAAACTGTTACAAATTCTATTGAAGTCCAAGATATTCTTTAGCAATTTCTTTTTCTTAGTAGCAAACAACTTTTAAATTTAAGTGCATTAGGTTTTTTTCCAATAGTAAGGTGGTAACAACTCAGCTCTTTCTTTGAAAAAATCACAGACAAATAAATAATGGAATTCATCACCTATATCTTGCGATACACATTTGGTGCAAGTTCTTTCTGACCTTGGGATGTTAAGATAACGTTCTTTCTGTACAGGCAAATTGTTATTTAATGTTCTAAACTTCATCATTGAAACACATTGCTGATATGGCAGGTGTGTGACATAAGTCTTCACATGCAAAAATATCTTTAAACATTCGATAATTCCAAAACATTTTTTGTTCCAATTTCTGTAAACCATTTATGGATATACTGGTCATACAAGCTTCTTTTTACTTTCGTTTTAAACCATGCGCTTGAGTATTGAACATTTTCTTGAAAAGTCCAAAGGCCAGAGAGACCAATTTCATTTAAGGGTTTTTCAATAAAACTTAAATAATTAGATTCAATCATCTTGTTGATATACAATTTATAAGTAAAGCAATACACAATACTTGAAAATTTATTTTTATGAATAGGACTAATCAGTTTATACCAATAGCAAAGCATTCTACATTTCATATCAACATCTAGTGGATATCTTCCAAGTTCGCCAAATATCATAGCATTTGGAGTTGATTTTCTTAGTTTGAAAACAATTTTATAAAGTGAAGTCTCAACCAATGGCTCATTTTAGCTGTTCTAGAGGAGCTACACGGGTAACATTTTTAAGGAGTGCATTTTAAGTACCAATTCTTCGTGATATTTCTTTTGAATAGAAAAAGATCTTTTGTTGGACGAACACAAATGGTTCTCTGTCCAGTTAGGTTTGACACCACAGAAAGGGAGAGACAGACAGTAGGAAGCTGCCAACTGCTACGCTTTAACAAATCACAAGCATGCTAACAATTCCCTCTTTTTGAGAGTCCTGGTCAGAAAGAACTTGCACCAAATGTGTGTCAAGACACAGGTGATGAATTCCATTATTTATTTGTCTGATTTTTCCAAAGAAGAAAGAGCTGAGTTGTTACCACTTTACTATTGGAAAAAACCTAATGCACTTAAATTTAAAAAGTTGTTTGCTACCAAAGAAACTACGTACAGTGTTTGTTGCTACTAAGAAAAAGAAATTGCTAAAGAATATTTTGGACTTTATTAATAGAATTTGTAACAGTTTTTCATAAAAAAAATAATTTTAATTTTTTTTTAATTTTTTTTACTATATTAGCATATATCATGATTGTATTGATTGTATTTATTGTTCAAAATGCCCCCATGGGTTATGGACTAATAAACTTGAGCTTGAACTAGGTATTCATTTCTGCCTTCCACATAAAACAGTCTATACTGAAAGGTGGTACTTCAGATACTTGCTAAAGGGCATTTTATGTTCCTGCATTATCATGAAACTCGACTAAATGTCTTCTTGTGCAAGATGGCATAAATGCGGATGTGTGATACATTTGAGAATGCTACTCGAACACCATTTGCTACACTGAAAATTTAAACAAAATCCTAATTGCTACTCGCTTCACAAGGGTTGGCAGGTCTGTATATATACATACACGCACAATAACGTGCACGGTAGAGAAGTAAATATTCTTGGCTGGCCGTCAGTGACCATAGGGTATCTGCTGTTTTAACGATTTTTTTCAAAAGTACCATGTGGCAAGCGGCAAACAAACTCTGAAATTCTTGTCTCAGTCGGTGCAGTCTTTTCGGAGCCTTTCGTCATAATACATACAGACAAACCCACAGACAGGTAGAAACCAGCTTTATAGATTAGAAGATGAGAAAGTCCTAAAGCTTGTTAAAAGGGTAGAAAAAACAGCACACACTGCAATATCTGATTTACGGAACCAATAAACAGAGCAGAGTGACTCAGACGCAGACGCATCCATACCCACAGACACACTTCTAATGTACATGTATAATGCAACATTTATTCAGCAGGCAGCAAAATAAGCAACATGCATATTAATCATCAGTCTTGGAATGTTGGCAGTAAAATTAAATTCAAGCAGCAGCTTTATCTTTGGTATCACAAGTCCACTGTTCCCCAAAACTTTCCACTCTCACGGACAGAGTTAATTTATTTTACATGTCCGTGCCGAGCAAATGTGTCCGTACATGTCAGATGGCCACTCACGCGGGGGCCGTACATTGCAGGGACTGCTGTATTTTATTTAACATTTTCATAATCCTTTCTCTTCCAGTTAAAAAACACCAACCAATAAATACCCAAAAAGTATTCCACTGTTAAAAAACAAGAATGGTAGGTAAATTGGACCGAATAAACAAAACGTTACATTTACTACAACGTCGACCCAAAGGTCTTTGAAGTAAAATTTTGATTCTGAATTTTAGAACGTTGGCAGTCTATCTGTTTTTGGAGTATTATTCCACTGTTAACTTGGTGTGGCAGAAATAAAACTAGTAAGAGTCCTGTTTCACTATATTTCACATCTGGAAAGTCAAAGATATCAAATTTGAGTTTACTTGTACTTCAATTAAGAATGATGGTTAGGCAGTGAGACACTTAGCTGCAAACAAAGACAAAGATTACTAGCAATTAGATACATGATTAGCTGAATTATGAAAAACGGCTAAATCTCAGTGATCATATAACGCTGATGGGGTCTATGTCGACCAAAAGAGTGGGAATCCATGTGAGTTGTTCTTTGCTACTGGTCACAAGTGGGGGTCAGCTCACACGGACGCATTTTCTCAATACAGTCTAGGGGAGAAACTGGTCACAAAGCACCCAGTACATGCCAGAGAGATAGGAGAATCGGCACAATCAAAGAAAATACCAAAATCATTCAATAGATATGGAAATATTAAGATTTACTGTGAAAATGCTAGCAAAAATGGCGTCCAAAAATGGGAACGCACACTTGGTGCGTCTTTGAAGACTTACCTCCCGTTCTGTGTTCACTGTTGTTGATAATAGTCGTGTTTGTGCTGTTTTTGTTGAAATAGTATCTAATAAAACTGATGCAGTTCTTGAAATGTTGCAAATTATTGTTGTCTTTGTGAAATGCGAGAATGTTCTGAGGCGTAATCATCTGCATACGGCTGATGTCCCACATAGGGTACCCCACTTCGATCAGCGTATCACTCCAAATGAGCTTCATAGCAGAAAAGCAGATACACTACCAAAACACTGCATAACAGATCTACAAGTCTGAGCCAGAATCATTGAAATTTACTTTCTGTATAAAATATTGCAATCAAATTTTTTCACGCCGTCTCACAAATAACGCAGGTTACCCTCGCCTTCGATTCAAAGTAACTCCAATCTGACTGAATTACCATCGAAACGCAGATGACGAACTGATTCACCACACATTTGTGGTATTTTACACACAAACTGAATTTCAACCGTGTTGTTTCGCGATAAACAGCCATAAACAAACAAATGTGGCGCCGTCACGTCGCCTCGGAAGGAATAACGCAGGTGACCAAGACTTTGGCAGATCTGGTGAGTTGGAAACTGTCTATGAATGTTTCATTTAATGTCAAATGCGTACATTCTTGTCGATATTGTTACCCGCTTTGGGCTCATAAATTAAGTCAATCGTCGTGTTGTCCGAAAGTGACTTTTGTCAGCATAGAACTTACTGTGCTTTGATCATTGACTGAGAAGAATCTTCCGATGACACTAGTTCATTTCACTACGCGACTGCAGATCTGCAAGGAAACTTATGGCAGGGGAAATAAGCTTAACTGAAGACGAATAAGCGGAGTAACTGTTCTTCAACGGATTGCTCTCACTGATCTAAATATTTAGATCTTGTAGTCTGCTAGTAAGTAGTCTTCGGTCGTGTGAAAGTCACATCTATTTCGACTGTGCATCGATCCGTGTAGTGAAATGTTGATCTTTGATGATTTGGCAACATAACTTCGCTAAATGTGCTTCGAGTGTATCTCCCCGTTAACCGCATTTGAAAACGTCTTTTAACAAGACCATGTTTCGACAGCCCAGACGGGGAGGATCCTCGATAGCTCACAGGGTATATAATGTTTTCCGCCGTTTTTATATTTAGTCAAGTTTTGACTAAATATTTTAACATCGAGGGGGAATCGAAACGAGGGTATGGTGTATGTGCGTGTGTCTGTGTGTGTGTCTGTGTGTGTGTCTGTGTGTGTAGAGCGATTCAGACTAAACTACTGGACCGATCTTTATGAAATTTGACATGAGAGTTCCTGGGTATGAAATCCCCGAACGTTTTTTTCATTTTTTTGATAAATGTCTTTGATGACGTCATATCCGGCTTTTCGTGAAAGTTGAGGCGGCACTGTCACGCCCTCATTTTTCAACCAAATTGGTTGAAATTTTGGTCAAGTAATCTTCGACGAAGCCCGGGGTTCGGTATTGCATTTCAGCTTGGTGGCTTAAAAATTAATTAATGACTTTGGTCATTAAAAATCGGAAAATTGTAAAAAAAAATAAAACTGAATTTATAAAACGATCCAAATTTACGTTTATCTTATTCTCCGTCATTTGCTGATTCCAAAAACATATAAATATGTTATATTCGGATTAAAAACAAGCTCTGAAAATTAAATATATAAAAATTATTATCAAAATTTTTTTTTCGAAATCAATTTAAAAACACTTTCATCTTATTCCTTGTCGGTTCCTGATTCCAAAAACATATAGATATGATATGTTTGGATTAAAAACACGCTCAGAAAGTTAAAACAAAGAGAGGTACAGAAAAGCGTGCTATCCTTCTTAGCGCAACTACTACCCCGCTCTTCTTGTCAATTTCACTGCCTTTGCCATGAGCGGTGGACTGACGATGCTACGAGTATACGGTCTTGCTGAAAAAGGGCAGCTACTTGACTAAATATTGTATTTTCGCCTTACGCGACTTGTTTGAAGAATCCTTTCAAATTTGCACTACACCTTGTGGTATTCCCTGTATACAGGGAATCCATCCACAGGAACTCCACCTACAGGGAATCCCACTCTTTTGGTCGACACAGACCCCATCAGCTCAAATAACCTCCGAGAATACCTCAAGACTAGTCATAGTACGATTTCAAATTTCTATCAACAGCAAACAATTAATGCAGGAAAAAGGTTCACAGTTAAAACATGAGCACAAGACATAAACAGGCTATCACACACACACACGCATAAAATATTTATCTTTCAAGCAATATGACTTGATATTTGCAAATTTTGATATGAAACATCACCATATGACACTTGCTAGCACAGTTGAATTTTTCAATTCAGTTGAAATACAGTAACACTGACAAGGAGCATTTTAACTTGCATTAGGCCATACGCAAACAAAGTCGGTTTAGGGTAATGTGACCACAAAAAAGAGGGTGGGTCGGTAGGTAGGTTTTTTAATTTAAAAAAAAATAAAAAATTTAGTTGAGTTTGAAGGAGGTTACTTCTCTTGGTCCCGATATGGTTGGCAAAATGTGCCAAAGGTTGGGTTTTTTTTTGTTTTTTTTTAGAAATGAACAAAAAGTTGTAGAGTTAGTCGGGTTACCCTTTTAACCAACATTTGTTGTTGTTGGCCTTTCATAAAATGCAAGGGAGCAAAAAAGCTATGTAATAATTGCAAACACAAAGTCAGCTGACTTCCTTGCTTTTCATCAACAATTTCAAGTTTACAACCCCCTGGGAGCACTTGAAACACCACCAACACCTTGTTGTACCAGACTCATAGTTTAAACTAACACAGATCTAGGTTATCACAACTACTTGGTTAGAAGCAGTGAAATATATATTAGTTACATAAGAAGCGTGGCATGGAAACAGAGTTGGCTTCATTTGTTTCAATCAATGAGTCTTATATCGCGCATATTCCGTGGGTACAGTTCTAGGCGCTCTGCAGTGATGCCGTGTGAGATGAAATTTTATACAGCCAGTAGATTGCAGCCATGTCGGCGCATATTTACCTTTCACGGCCTTATTCCAAGTCACACGGGTATGGTAGACAATTATTAACTGTGCCTAAGCAATTTTGCCAGGAAAGACCCTTTTGTCAATCGTGGGATCTTTAACGTGCACACCCAATGTAGTATACACGGGGGGTGGTTCGGACACCGAAGAGAGTCTGCACACAAAGTTGACTCTGTGAAATAAATTTCCGCCGAACCTGGGATCGAACTCGCGCTGACAGCGGCCAACTGAATACAAATCCAGCGCGCTACCAACTGAGCTATATCCCCGCCCGCTTTCATGAACACACGGGGAAAAGGTTGGCCGAGTGGTAAGTGCACTTGCCTCGGAAGCGAGAGGTTGCGAGTTCGACCCTGGGTCGGGGCGTAAGCAATTGTCTTCCCCCTTTCCTAGCCCAGGTGGTGGGTTCAAGTGCTAGTCTTTCGGATGAGACGAAAACCCGAGGTCCCTTCGTGTACACTACATTGGGGTGTGCACGTTAAAGATCCCACGATTGGCAAAAGGGTCTTTCCTGGCAAAATTGTATAGGCATAGATAAAACAAGACAAGAAGGGCAAAGCCCATACGACTCACATGCTTGACCTCGACCTTTAGGGTAACTAAACCTAGCAATGACATCATACACTAAGAACTGCTTTACACATTTTTCCTACCAAAATACATGTGACCTTGACCCAAGGTCAAGGTCATCCAAGGTCATGCAACACAAAGCTGTTAATTCAAGACATAGGAAGTACAATGGTACATTGGCTCTTTCTACCATGAGATATGGTCACTTTTAGTGGTTCACTACCTTATTTTGGTCACATTTCATAAGGGTCAAAGTGACCTTGACCTTGATCATATGTGACCAAATGTGTCTCATGATGAAAGCATAACATGTGCCCCACATAATGTTTAAGTTTGAAACAGTTATCTTCCATAGTTCAGGGTCAAGGTCACTTCAAAATATGTATACAATCCAACTTTGAAGAGCTCCTGTGACCTTGACCTTGAAGCAAGGTAAACCAAACTGGTATCAAAAGATGGGGCTTACTTTGCCCTATATATCATATGTAGGTGAGGTATTCAATCTCAAAAACTTCAGAGAAAATGTGAAAAATGTGAAAAATAGCTGTTTTTTAGGCAACATTTATGGCCCCTGCGACCTTGACCTTGAAGCAAGGTCAAGATGCTATGTATGTTTTTTGGGGCCTTGTCATCATACACCATCTTGCCAAATTTGGTACTGATAGACTGAATAGTGTCCAAGAAATATCCAACGTTAAAGTTTTCCGGACGGACGGACGGACGTCCGGACGTCCGGACGGACGGACGGACGGACGGACGACTCGGGTGAGTACATAGACTCACTTTTGCTTCGCATGTGAGTCAAAAATGTCCACCAAATACCCGTATGACTTGGAATAATAGGCCGTGAAAAGTAAATTTTCGCCGTAATGGCTTGAGATTTACTGGCCGATGTGAATGCGTGATATACTGTGTAAAAAATTCCATCTCACACGGCAGAAATTAATATGTAAAGCGCTTAGAGAACGTCAAGCACTATATAAATCTCCCATATAAATAAATAAATAAAAGTTTTGGCTAAAATCAGACTTTTAAAACAAAAATATTAAAGCTCCAAGGGTTCAATCGCCCATGTTTGGAGTTAGTGGAAGGCTGCTGTATCTATATATATATACGACTAGTGTCTGTCTGTGTGTCTGTCTGTCTGTGCGCGATGCGCGGCCAAGGTTCTCGATGGATCTGTTTCAAATTTGGACACCGTATTCAGCTACACCCCGGACACAACCTCATTGATGAGATATTTCAACACGTGCTCTCAGCGCGCAGCGCTGTGCGCGCTGAACCGATTTTGTTTTTTGTTTTTTTGTTGTTGTCGGGATCCACTACCAGTAACTCTTCCTTATCTTCTCCAGTGTTTTCAGCCGCGATTATCTCCCTTCCTCCGTGTGGCGTCAATCCATATTCCCGTTACTACGTTACTATTTTTAGAAGGTCACTGCACGTTACTATTTTTAGAAGGTCTCCAGTGTTTTGCGCGTTTATCTCCTTTCCTTCGCAGCCTGGTATTCGGCTCTACTTCTTCCCGGCGAAGCGGGTAATCATCTAGTATATATATATATATATCCCAGTTCACATTTTGAAGTATCCCATGTGTTAGGCAGGAACTTATTCAGACCTGGAAATGCAGGGGCATAAGTTATTCACACATGTACTATCACGGGGGAAAAATTAAAGTTGTACGCCCTCACGGCAAAGCCATTAGGGGCATGTTCAAGGGTTTTAACCCAACTTTAGATGAGATACCAGCGACCTTTCGATCACAAGTCAAGTGCTCTACCACCTGAGCTACCTGGGCCCCCAATGTACTACCTGTATCACTTTTCCCAAGCCATGTTATCTCTCCATCTGGCTAAAACTATGCATGAGAATGTCTATGCTATGATGCTACAGTGTAATTTGGTTTGAGACTACGTGACAGGGCAGCACTCTACGCTTACTGTCATAATATATCCTGGCGTCAACCAGGCCCGAGAACTGCCGCACCTGCGGTGTTGGTCAGGTAAACAGAACCTGAGCACCCTCAAAGTCGCATTCGTTAAGTGAATGACACTCGACTGTGTGATCCCAGCCTTCCCGTAGGAACCATAGCACTTCCACTCTGGGTAGGAGCCGACCGTAGCCCGAAAAACCCACATGACCCTGATGGGATTCGAACCCACGACCTCCCGGCCCGCAGCCCAATGCGCTAACCACTGCGCTACGGGGGCCGGTTGCGAAAGACAACTCTGTATCTGTGCCACACAATGCGATACATAAAGTTTGTTCTTGCTATCAAGTGAATACAAAATACATCTTGTGATACATATGTACAAGCACATCTTTATGAAAGACAATGGTTAAATGTTAAAATCAAAATAAACATATTCATAATTACTTCATGGTTTGTTTAAGTCGAGCGATTACACCACTAGTTAAACTTGTGTACAACACAGTTTTAACAACACTCCATAAGAATTCTAACACACAAACAAAAAAATATATAAAACTACATGGTTTTAACACCTCATTACAATTGTCTACAGACAAACAAATAGCTGTCTTAGAAGTTAGTTTCATTTTTATGGCTAATATATTTTATCCTACATACGTGAGAGACACCCGTGAGATAATAATCGTTCAAATCACTCGTGTGTATATCATGTAAATGAGGTCATGTCAAGCAAGTCTGGCAGGGACCTGTTTTTCCACTGCTTATGGTGCCAAAGTCACCGAGACAAACGTCATAATAGAAACAAAAATTGCGCTCGCTAATTACCCTCCATGAATCTTTAGAACTAACACGTCACGCCACACTTTGAGAGTGACATTTCTTTGCTTTGACGTAATAGATTGCACGAGGCTTTAGAAGAGATCAAGGTTCCAAAACAAGCGTCTTCAATTTAGCTGCCTCGACTGCAGGATATTTTCAGTAAAATACACGTAAGTACAGTATGTAGGATAAACAGAATACTACATGGCTTGCTGTGTTGTACCAGATTTACACTCGTTGCTTTTTCAAATAGTGAACAGCTCGCTTTCGCTCGCAGTTCAATATTTTAAAAATATGGGTGGCCGAGTGGTAACGCACTTGCGCTCAGAAGCGAGAGGTTGCGAGTTCGACCCTGGGTCAGGGCGTTAGCAATTTTCTCCCCCCTTTCCTAACCTAGGTGGTGGGTTCAAGTGCTAGTCTTTCGGATGAGACGAAAAACCGAGGTCCCTTCGTGTACACTACATTGGGGTGTGCACGTTAAAGATCCCACGATTGACAAAAGGGTCTTTCCTGGCAAAATTGTATAGGCATAGATAAAAAAAATGTCCACCAAAATACCCGTGTGACTTGGAATAATAGGCCGTGAAAAGTAGGATATGCGCCGAAATGGCTGCGATCTGCTGGTCGATGTGAATGCGTGATGTATTGTGTAAAAAATTCCATCTCACACGGCATAAATAGATCCCTGCGCCTTGAGTCCGAGTCAGGAGATACGCGCGCGATATAAGACTTCATATAAAAAAAAAAATTTTTTTAAATCTGGTACGACACAGCAAGCCATGTAGTATTCTCTATATATATACAGCCTTTTTGGAGCAAATAACTCTTTTCACAACTATAAATAAAAGCCTTATACGTCTGCATCTTGTACAATAAAATCCTTCTCCCAATAAAACTGCAAGACATTTTTTGTTTAACCAAATATATGAAAAATTGATCATCAATGCACATCCAAATTATAATATTTATTGGAAGAGTAACTGATACCACGACCATGAAAGGGACTATTAATGAATGGCATCCATGAAGCACCAATTTCTTTAAACACAAAATCTTAGTTCAAACTTCTTTCAATGAAAACGTAGTTATTTAAAGGTATGAGATTGAGAGGACTGGGACACAAAAAGCAGAAGTTAACAGCTGGGGATATGTACACGAAGAAGTGCCCAACTGGGTGTGAACCAAGTGACGGATTGGTTGAAATTGAGAATTGCTAGATATTTCAACCAATCAGACCCAGTGCTTTGGTCTCACCCAGTTGGACACTTTCTCATGCACACCATCCCCGGTGTCCACAAATCTGTGGAGGAAAGCGCAGTTCTAGTGCAAAACCACATTTGCAGTCAATTATCACATTTTAATGGGACTACAATTAGCTGTTTTAAAGCATGGGACCACTTGACTGAAATGATGTGTGAATGTAAATAAAAATCAAAAGCACACAAAAAGCATGTTAGAACATTCTGCCTGGCAGCTCAGGAAACCATGTTCAGTTTGTGAACATGTAAATTGTAATCCAAACAAATAAAATTTAAAACAAGTCGCGTAAGGCGAAAATACAATATTTAGTCAAGTAGCTGTCGAACTCACAGAATGAAACTGAACGCAATGCCATTTTTCAGCAAGACCGTATACTCGTAGCATCGTCAGTCCACCGCTCATGGCAAAGGCAGTGAAATTGACAAGAAGAGCGGGGTAGTAGTTGCGCTGAGAAGGATAGCACGCTTTTCTGTACCTCTCTTTGTTTTAACTTTCTGAGCGTGTTTTTAATCCAAACATATCATATATATATGTTTTTGGAATCAGGAACCGACAAGGAATAAGATGAAAGTGTTTTTAAATTGATTTCGACAATTTAATTTTGATAATAATTTTTATATATTTAATTTTCAGAGCTTGTTTTTAATCCAAATATAACATATTTATATGTTTTTGGAATCAGAAAATGATGGAGAATAAGATGAACGTAAATTTGGATCGTTTTATAAATTTTTATTTTTTTTTACAATTTTCAGATTTTTAATGACCAAAGTCATTAATTAATTTTTAAGCCACCAAGCTGAAATGCAATACCGAAGTCCGGGCTTTGTCGAAGATTACTTGACCAAAATTTCAACCAATTTGGTTAAAAAATGAGGGCGTGACAGTGCCGCCTCAACTTTCACGAAAAGCCGGATATGACGTCATCAAAGACATTTATCAAAAAAAGGAAAAAAAACGTTCGGGGATTTCATACCCAGGAACTCTCATGTCAAATTTCATAAAGATCGGTCCAGTAGTTTAGTCTGAATCGCTCTACACACACACACACACACAGACACACGCACATACACCACGACCCTCGTTTCGATTCCCCCTCGATGTTAAAATATTTAGTCAAAACTTGACTAAATATAAAAACCACAAAAACCCACAAAAACATCAACTAATAAAAGAAGTGCAGGGATAGCCCAAGTACAGTGGAACCCCTCTTATAAGACTCCCTTTTAAGACCCTGTTTTCTTAGATGTTCTGTTCGGAACCACTCTAAATGTACCCCCCCCCCATCTTAAGACTACAGTGGTACCTGCGATGAAAGGACACCCTTGGGTCCAGCCAAAAGTGTCCCTACATTGCAGGTGGCCTGTCGTGACAGGTATGTTTTGGTAGAGATAATAGACAGAGGGATGCCAGAAGGTGTCCTTTTAAGGCAGGTGTCCTCTCCTGGGAGGGCCACACATTGCAGGTACAACTGTACCTCCTTTTTAAGAGCTCATTTTCAAAGATTTTTCAGGGTCTTAAAATGGGGGTTCACATTCAGATGCATAATCCTGCACACATTCAAACATTATACATATACCAGTACGATGATGACTAAATTCTGAACACTCAAAAAAGATTATGAATCAAGCAATTCTTGAGCATAAAAAGTGTCATACGCTTAATCTAATACATACGCACACAACCTCTGTGGTTAAAAAATATCAGATTCTGCAATGAGAAACATGTAAACACTTACGTTTTGTCCACAAGCAGATCTGATAATGTGTGGTTGCAATGTCATAGAGTGACTTTATAATATAGAAAATACAACAGATAACATGTCTGTGAAGAACATCATACTAACAAAGAGTGTGTTAATTACATTTAACATTACTACAGTTGTAATAACATATGCGTTATGAAGACATTATTTGCATTTATATGCATTAACTTTAAATGAACACACTAAACTTTTCAGCATATGGACAGCACATATATTAACACATCTATATCACAACATCAAATAAATCACAACAAGAACACATTTTGTGATGAATTTCACTTCAGATTTACATATCAGTGTTAATAAAGGTAAAACGCAACTCATACAAATTTGAGCTATTTGATAACGCTCAACTAAATGTGTGTGAAAAAAATAAAACTTATACTGGCAGCATCAGAAATGATATATTTCAACCACACCATTAGCTGCAGAAACCTGTCAAAATGACACTTGACTTAGGAGGGAAAAGTTCCAGATATACATAAACATGCACACACTCTACCTGCTTCAAAGCCACAATACCATCGCTCAAAATATCTCAAATACTGTTTAATAAATCACACACACCAAAGAAAACAACAAAATATATAGAATCAACAAAAACAAAAAGTAAAATATGCTTGCGTAAAATTTAAACAAGTCGCGTAAGGCGAAAGTACAATATTTAGTCAAGTAGCTGTCGAACTCACAGAATGAAACTGAACGCAACGCAACGCAGCAAGACCGTTATATATACTCGTAGCATCGTCACTCCACCGCCCGTGGCAAAGGCAGTGCCTGTGGAATTGACAAGAAGAGCGGGGTATTCGTTGCGCTGAGAAGGATAGCACGCTTTTCTGTACCTCTCTTCGTTTTAACTTTCTGAGCGTGTTTTTAATCCAAACATATCATATCTATATATTTTTGGAATCAGGAACCGACAAGGAATAAGATGAAAGTGTTTTTAAATTGATTTCGAAAAAAAAAAATTTATAATAATTTTTATATATTTAATTTTCAGAGCTTGTTTTTAATCCGAATATAACATATTTATATGTTTTTGGAATCAGCAAATGATGGAGAATAACATAAACGTAAATTTGGATCGTTTTATAAATTTTTATTTTTTTTTTACAATTTTCAGATTTTTAATGACCAAAGTCATTAATTAATTTTTAAGCCACCAAGCTGAAATGCAATACCGAAGTCCGGGCTTCGTCGAAGATTACTTGACCAAAATTTCAACCAATTTGGTTGAAAAATGAGGGCGTGACAGTGCCGCCTCAACTTTCACGAAAAGCCGGATATGACGTCATCAAAGACATTTATCAAAAAAATGAAAAAAACGTTCGGGGATTTCATACCCAGGAACTCTCATGTCAAATTTCATAAAGATCGGTCCAGTAGTTTAGTCTGAATCGCTCTACACACACACACGCACGCACACACGCACATACACCACGACCCTCGTTTCGATTCCCCCTCGATGTTAAAATATTTAGTCAAAACTTGACTAAATATAAAAAGAAAAAAACCGGGGAAAAGCCACCAAGCTGGTCTAATAAGAATTGTCAAATTTCCCAAAACATGATCAACACTAGAAACAAATTGTCTGGTTGAAAAAAATGTGAATGTTACCAAGGAAGTTTGTAAGACTACTAGTTTCTGACAGAAACAAAATCAAAAAGGCCAGGATACACACAAGAACAGTAGCACTGAAGTTAACTTAAATTACAAAGACAAAACAATAAACTGCCCAAAATGTTATGGTTAGAATAAACTGGTCATAAGATTTTTCTGTTTGTATCTACTATAAATGGCAGGTATAAAAACATTGCATAAAACTATTATGTTCTTAAGTATCTCTACTCCTGTTGTAAAAAAAACACCAAAATAAAACAAAAACTCTTTTCTACTATTCTCTTTGGAACAAGACTGGCTCTAACACACACACGCACCCCCCCCCCCCCCCCACCTTCAACTTCTTGCTTGAAGATCTTGTCATAGTTTCACATTAAAATCTAATGACAACATCCACTCCTTCCACACTCTTTCAGTACAACTCTAATATCATTGAGATTAAAACTTTGGCCATAAAATTTGCAGTTACAGAACAATTTAGAGCAGTGCAACTTTTTGTACAACATATCATGTGCAAATCGAATGTACACTTGAAAGTCAAGTCATTAAAACCAATCTTGCAGTTCACAGCTTGCATAAACAAATAAAGCCGGTCTCCCAAAATAGTGCACGTCAAAAAAACATGTCTCAACAAAATCAACCAAAAAGTTGTTTTATCCAAATCATACAGCTCACACAAATTGTGTTTTGTCAAAGTCCACCAGAAAGTCCAAGACAATGATTGTTTTACCCAAATTTTACAATTCTCACAAAATGTGTTTATCCAATCCCTTTCCTGTGTACCTGCAAGTAAACACCCCAATTGAACAGCTCATATGTCGCCTCAACGCCCACATGTTCAGGAAGCTGAAGCTGACCCCATCACCAACCTGTCCCTGTGGTCTGGAAGACCAGACTCCAGAACATGTCTTAACGACATGCCCCCAACTCAAACCAATCAGAGACAAAGTGTGGCCAGCATCAGTCCCTCTCCGCACCAAACTCTATGGGAGCAGACAAGACCTGGAAGCCACGACGTCATTCGTCTCGCAGACTAAACTGATGGTGTGACGGCGAACGCAAGAAGAAGAACAGCTCATATGGCATGTCAAAAGCCCAGCTTTCACAAGTTTGTTTGTTTGTTCGTTCATGGGCTGAAACTCCCACGGCTTTTACGTGTATGACCGTTTTTACCCCACCATTTAGGCAGCCATACGCCGCTTTCGGAGGAAGCATGCTGGGTATTTTCGTGTTTCTATAACCCACCGAACTCTGACATGGATTACAAGATCTTTTTCGTGCGCACTTGGTCTTGTGCTTGCGTGTACACACGGGGGTGTTCGAACACCGAGGAGAGTCTGCACACAAAGTTGACTCTGAGAAATAAATCTCTCGCCGAACGTGGGGACGAACTCACGCTGACAGCGGCCAACTGGATACAAATCCAGCGCGCTACCGACTGAGCTACATCCCCCGCCCTGCTTTCACAAGTGAAACAGGAAGCTGACAAATTCTCGTGAAAATGACATCACCATGGCTGCACAATAGACGAATTCCAGAAATAAGTCTGTCGGGTTTGTATGATTTGTGAAAGAGTGAGTACCCTTGCTTACTCGGACAAACAACACGTGGTTCCTGTACACGTGTTCTTGACACACCCTTTAGCTCGTGACTGCCGTGTAATGTTACGTTTCACAAATACGAAGAAACTAACGTTGCGTACGCGCGCAGGGTATGGACTTTCAGAATCGCACTTTCCCCAAGAGCAACGCATATTGTTGGGACCGATTTCTCTCCTCTCTCCTTGCTTGTTTACTTCGAGCACGTGTTGGCCGGAAGCGAAAGTCAAAATATTTGTCTGTGCTTCAAGCGGCATAACTGCTGAACGGTCATGTTGCAGTGACAGAGTTATTTACAAATATCGTCTATCAGCGCTTCTGCTTGAGCTGCAACCCTTTGCACATTGTGCAAGGTGGCGTCAGTGATAATGTCCACTGAACTTGGCACTGAACAGTTCACATGAAGATAGTCTCGGAAGTTGCTCCAAATGTACGCCTCACAAAATGAGCAACCTGCAAATGTTAACCTTGGCACTGAACAGTTTACATGAAGGTTGTCTTGGAAGTTGCTCAAAATGTACAAATGTATGCCTCACAAAATGAGCAACCTGCAAATGTTAACCTTGGCACTGAACAGTTTACATGAAGGTTGTCTTGGAAGTTGCTCAAAATGTACAAATGTATGCCTCACAAAATGAGCAACCTGCAAATGTTAACCTGGCACTGAACAGTTCACATGAAGGTTATTTTGGAAGTTGCACAAAATGTGCCTGTGTATGCTTGAAAACATGCAAGACCTGGTACTGAGCAGTTCACAGCTCGCGTATGAGACTGGCCTTGTCCTGCTCCAGCTTACATGAAGGTGGTATCATCGTAGTTGGACTTGTGTTTTGAGCGTGCATCAAACAGCTCGCGTATGAGACTGGCCTTGTCCTGCTCCAGCTTGGAGATCTTGTCTGACTTGTCCGTCACCTCCTGAAACAAAGAACTCTGTTCACTTAGTCAGTAACATGTATACCACTGAACTTCAAAGAGAAAAGAGCAAGATTTGACTGTGTGAGATTATGACAATGCAAAACGTTACGTACAATACAAAATATTGTCATAAATGAAACGTTCCAATAACATTCCTGTGTTGCTTTTTAATTTTCAATTTTGGAACGTTGGCAGTTTATTTGTTTTTGGGTTTTGGTGAGATTACTCTTGTAACAGGGCTGTGAAAAATGAATGACAGGGGTTTATGCATGCCCAAGCATTCATATGACAAGGAGAACCTTTCACCCACCCCCACCTCCCCGAAATACTTGCAAAACTGAGAGAGAATGTAAGGCTTCTTTTTAAGCCTACTGTCTATATGATACTTACCGAGACAGTACTATTCTTGCACATTATCTATTATAGGCCGAAAAAATTGGACAAAACGCTGAGTGGGTACAATTATCTCCCATAACCATGCGCCACCGTGGATCCCAAGCACTGTCCGAGTGCTTCCCCCTTACAGGATGTAGGTGGCGCGTCCTCTTTCTTTATGAGCTGCAGACCCTCAAAAAGCCCATAACATATCAAGAGGGGAGGCGGGAGGGAAACTCTAATAGTACTGTCTCGGTAAGTATCATATAGACAGTAGGCTTAAAAAGAAGCCTTACAGTCAATATAACACTTACCTCGACAGTACTATTCTTGCACAGAATACCAGAGTGGTGTGAGGGTGATATGTAGAGTATTAAACTCCTTAATCAAAATCACTTAAATCCAAGGATTAAGATACCCAGGCAATTTTCGAACAGTACTACCGTAAAAGAAAATATACCCAAGAAACATACCTTAGACTGACGTGACCATGCTAGCAACCACTGCTGTGTGGTGAACTCAATGTCAAAGTCCAGGCCACTCAAAGCTTGACTACCACTGAGTCTACGGCAAGTGGCTAAAGCGATGAGGAACAATTAGTCTTAAAAATCAGCAACTTGATACTGATGCCTGCCAGGGGTTCAAACTCATTGCTACGCAGGAGTTTGAGGACCAGAAAGACATCCCCCTTGGGAAATGAAACCCGAGGTTTAGACACCGCTGCATTGCTAATACCCGAAAGGACATTAGCGATGAGGGAGGACCTGATCAAGTGTTCAGTTCTGCGACCAGTAGCGGCCGCAATCGTGGAAGCGATGGCAGATCTGTATCCAAGAAGAGTCTTAGAAGAAAGACTCTTCTTTTGATACACTTCCACCAGGAAGTTGGCCAAGTCCTGTGTTGAGGGATAAAGCGGCTTTATCCCCTTGGACAAGGCGAAGGTGGCCCAAGCTCTCCAGCGTAAGTCGTAGAGCTGATTAGTTGATCGCCTCTTAGCGTTCAAGGAAAACTCTACTGAACTCTTGTGCAATCCTAGTGCAAGCAGTTTGGAGCGCACAAGAGCCATGCGGTCAAGCACAGACTCTCTGGACGTGGATGAGGGAGGCATGATCGAGGCTGGAGCAGACCTCCCCCGTCCAGATCCAGAGGTAGAGGGTCTACGTGGGTGAGACCGCGAAGATCTGGAAACCACGGAGCTGTTGGCCAGTAAGGCGCGACCAAAATCAGTCTTGGTCGTTCCTGCAGATATTTTGCCAGCACCCTCGGAATCAGAGATGTCGGGGGATAGGCGTAAGCATCGAGGAGCCTCCACAAGAGAGTGAATGCGTCCAAGTGGAACGCATTCATGTCTCGAAAGGGGCTGACGTACCTGGGAAGCCGAGCGCTGAATCGAGTTACGAACAGATCGATCAGAGGACGGTCCCACCTTGCCCACAGACGCTGTAGAACGTTGTGAGCGATGGTCCATTCTGTGGAGAGAACCTGATCGCCCCGACTGAGAATGTCGGCCAGGGCGTTCAGTTTCCCCGGAACGAACTGGACTGACATCCGGACCTGATTGGTCTGGCACCAGAGCAGAATCTCCTCCGCCAACAGGGAGAGGGACCGAGAATTGGTGCCCCCCTGGTGGCGAAGGTAAGCTAAGCATGTGGTGTTGTTGTCCCCGTTGAAAATCAGAGGGGCCAAGGACAGGCCGAATGGGAGGGCCCGAAACTCGAACACCGTGCCCTCCCAAACGAACCGGAGCAGATGTCGGTACCCCGGGGCCACCAGGATGTGGAAGTAAGCATCCTGGAGGTCCCAGACATGGCCCAATCGTTTGGCCGGATGGCCAACCGGACCGACGAAGGGGTTTCCATCTTGAACTTGCACCTGTGAAGGTACAAGTTCAAGGTGGAGAGGTCCAACACCGGCCTGAACCGGCCGTCCTTTTTGGGGACGGTGAACAGGCGGGAGCAGAACCCCAGAGAAGGCTGAGAAAGGGGGTAGACCGCCTTCTTCTCGACCAACGAGTTCACCTCGTCCTGAAGAGCCTGCCATCTGGCAGGCTCTCGAGGAGGGGGGAACGTCCAAGGTAGAGCGGACAATGGAGGTTGTGACGACAGCGGTAGAGAAAACCCCGACCACACCACCCTCAAGAAAAACTGGTTGGAGACCAGTCTGCCCCACATGCCGCGGGCCCGAAAAAAAAGGGAACCGCCGGACGAAAGAGGGGCAACTTGAGGGGGCGTCAACGTAGGGCCGGGACTCACTGAAAATTCTGCTGGCGGGCAGGCGCAGGCTTGCGACCACCCCCCCTGGTGGTGCTGCTTCCCCTTACCTGTCTGAGCACCCTTCGTCTTGCTTGGGAACGCAACAGGCGCCTAAGAGGAGGAAGAAGGAGGCAGTGAAACTGGCTTCTTCTTCTTCTTCTGAGGCTGGGAGCTGGAGGTGACTGTAGCACTTCTCTTACTCCCCGCCGCCGTCGCCGAAGCAGCGAGGCCAACCATCAGAGAATCAGTGTTCCTCTGGCGTGTGGACTCCACCACAGAACGAACAGTGTCCGGATGAAAGAGGGAAGAAGGCTGAGGAAACGTGTTCCTCAGACTCTTCCTCATATCCGGAGGCACTATAGAAGTAGGCAGAAAATGATCACGGAACAGGGCCAATAAAGTGGACCAGTGTTCCAATGGCCAATTCTGCCGCAGACGTCACGCACGATCGCACGGCATGCAAAGCCCGATCCACTCGAACCGTGTCAAGGACCCGAGTGGAATCGGACTCTGCCCGATTGGGAGGGTCCAACAGTGTGGACAGCGTGCTCATCCATGTCAAGGCCTGTGATTGGGCCTCGACTGTGGAAGAAACGGTGGCCTCAAGATTGTGGAACGAAGCAGAGCTCAGTTCCACCTTCTTGACCGAAGGCACCTCCCCAACGAACACATCACCGTCAGCCCCACCCTAAACACTCGAAGTCTGGAAAGGGAGAGTTCGAGAGTCAAAGGGAAAAGGGAGGGACGAAACAGATTGGACACGAGGAAACAGTGGAGGTGCGCCTCCCGAAGGAAAGCATGGCACTGAACCCGCGTCCTCCCGAGGAACATAGGTCGCGTTTGCACGTGAATCTGTACTCCTCAGGCGATGTGCTGCCGCTTCCACCGTGGCACTTAGACTAGGGTGGAACGCGAATTGCCGGCGGCCGGATCGTTCATAAAACGAGCCGCCGGCAGACGCGGCGTGAGCCTCCCGCGCCCGGGCCGAAGCGGACTCAAAGGACGAGAGGGCGTCTCAGGGAAGGACGTCCTGAAACTGTTCAAACGTCCTTCTAGCTGTGCGAGGACGAGCCTCCTGCCTCTCGTCCTCAGACCCCGGGTCCACGTCCTGTGTGTCAACACTAGACGACAGACGCTTAAGAGAGGCATCCGTGACGTCAAGACGCCGCGTGATGTCTGTCATGTACTGTTGGAAAGTACGAAGCATAGCTTCGGAAGTTCCATCAGAAACCGGCAAGGGTAGAGTTTCAGTGTTAACCTCAGGGCGACCCTGATCCTCCTCCCTATCGTCCTCCGACTCACTCTCCTCTTCACTTCCCGACAACTCCTCAAAAGCAGGAGTGTAGGGAGCTTGAGGGGGAAGAGCCGAAAGCGATGAAGCAGGCTGTGAAGAAACGCCCACAGAAGCAAGAGGCCGCGAAGACCCCTGCCCCAAAGACGAAACGTCTCCAGCAGCCGAAGGGGGAGAAAAACAACAACCCTGCGACTGTTGGGTCAGCCCAGCCAACGAACCCCCGCCATTTATAGACTGAACAGGAACCCATCGGGTCTGATCAGAAAAGAAATGGTCCGGTCCGGTCGGGGGTGCCGATCCGGTCCGGTAGGGTGGTCCGGTCCGGTGCCGTACCATCCGGAGGTCCCGTTCAGCACCGAACCATCGTACCCACAGAAGTGTTCGGGTGGTTAGGTCCGGACGTGGACATACCGTACCATCCGGACCCGTAGGTCCGGTGGTCCGGTATGGTCCGGTTCGGTGCCAGACCATCCAGACCAACAGAGGTGGTCGGGTGGTCCCGCACCGGACCATCCGGACCCGTAGGTCCGGACCCGTAGGTCCGGTACCATCCGGAGGTCCTGTTCGGCACCGAACCATCCGTACGCACAGAAGTGTTCGGGTGGTTCGGTCCGGGCGTGGACGTACCGTACCATCCGGACCCGTAGGTCCGGTTCGGTGCCAGACCATCCGGACCAACAGAGGTGGTCGGGTGGTCCGGACCGGTCCGGTAGGGTGGTCCGGTGTTCCGGTCCGGTGTTCCGGTCCGGTCCCGTACCATCCGGAGGTCCCGTTCGGTACCGAACCATCCGTACCCACAGAAGTGTTCGGGTGGCTCGGTCCGGACGTGGACACACCGTACCATCCGGACCCGTAAGTCCGGTATGGTCCGGTTCGGTGCCAGACCATCCGGACCAACAGAGGTGGTCGGGTGGTCCGGTCCGGACCGGACCACCGGTCCAGCACCGGACCATCCGGACCCGTAGGTCCGGTCCGGTCCCGCACCATCCGGAGGTCCCGTTCGGCACCGAACCACCCGTACCCACAGAAGTGTTCGGGTGGCTCGGTCCGGACGTGGACATACCGTACCATCCGGACCCGTAGGTCCGGTTCGGTGCCAGACCATCCGGACCAACAGAGGTGGTCGGGTGGTCCGGACCGATCCGGTAGGGTGGTCCGGTGTTCCGGTCCTGTGGTCCGGTCCCATACCATCCGGAGGTCCCGTACGGCACCGAACCATCCGTACCCACTGAAGTGTTCGGTCCGGACGTGGACCTACCGTACCATCCGGACCCGTAGGTCCGGTGGTCCGGTATGGTCCGGTTCGGTGACAGACCATCCGGACCAACAGAGGTGGTCGGGTGGTCCGGTACCGGACCATCCGAACCCGTAGATTCGGTCCGGTCCCGTACCATCCGGAGGTCCCGTTCGGTACCGAACCATCCGTACCCACAGAAGTGTTCGGGTGGCTCGGTCCGGACGTGGACATACCGTACCATCCGGACCCGTAGGTCCGGCATGGTCCGGTTCGGTGCCAGACCACCCGGACCAACAGAGGTGGTCGAGTGGTCCGGTCCCGACCGGACCACTGGTCCGGTACCGTACCCTCCGGACCCGTAGGTCCGGTGTGTTCCGGTTCGGTGCCAGACCACCCAGACCAACCGAGGTGGTCGGGTGGTCCGGTCCCGACCGAAACACTGGTCCCGTACCGTACCATCCGGACCCGTAGGTCCGGGGGGTCCGGCAAGGGCCAGAGGTACTGTCCCGCACCGGACCCTAAGGTCCGGTACGGTCCCGTACCATGGGTCCCGTCCGGACCAAACCCGGAGGTCAAGTCCAGTCGGGACCCGTGGGTCCGGTTCGATCCCGACCCGTAAGCCTGGAACGTTCCGGACCCTTGGTCCGGACCATCCGTCACCCGAACACCAGACGCTAAGGAATGGCGTGGGGTCAAGACGGTCCGGTCGGAGGTGTCGGTCTGAGCAACAGAAACAATGTTCCCGTCGCCCTGACCATTCGACAGAAGTACCACGTTCTGTCGAACACCTCCACGTCCAGTAACTAGTCGGCCGGAGCGTTTCAAGAGGGACAGCCACCAGTCACACGGACGTCAGAGGGAACCGTAGTAGCAGTGGTCGTAGGCACGAAGCCTGAAACCCCTGCCCCCACAGGACCGCCCTGAACGGGGTCAATTCGCATCCCAACCCCAGCGGGGAGGGAATTCAGAGACCCCGTCATCTCCTCCGATCTCCCCCCCCAGGAGGCCGAAACTACTGTCAAAACAGCAGCAGACGACCCAGCGAGGGAGTTCAGAGGAGGACCCGTGTCCCTCCTGGCTTCCACAGCGGTGGAAACCGAGGAGGGCACAGGAGAGGCACCGGAAAAAGAAAGATTTTAATGCCAACTGCACCCGGTGTTCCCAGGCGGTCACCCATCCAAGTACTAACCGGGCCCGACGTTGCTTAACTTCGGTGGTCGGACGAGAACCGGTGTTTTCAACGTGGTATGGCCGTTGGCTGTCAAAACCTGAGTCTCTCCAGTAGCCCCTAGATCGGATTCACCAACCCCCAAAGAGGGTTGGGAATCGACCTGCCCCCGGATTCGAGCCAGGGGGGAGAAGGAAACCTTCCCCCCAGGCTTGAAACCGGGAGGAGCTGAAGCCTGAGACTGAGGGCCGGACAACGGCGTCGAAGGGGGGGAAGCCTGTTCCACTGAAGGAGAAGGAGAAAGAAGCTTTTTCTTTCCCCTCGACCTTCCCCGAACCTTCGACGGCGCAGCCCCGCCCGAAGTCCCAGGCTCAAGCCCAGCCTGTTTGAGCAAGCTCGCATTGAGCTTGCTCAAACAGGCTTTCTCCGCCCTCCCTCGCCGCAAACGCAAAGCGTTTGGGGAGGGAGAGTCGGAGCGCCGAAAGATCCCCTTCTCCGTGCGTAAAACATGACGCTGGGCGCCCGGAGAAGGGTTGCCCCCGGCAGACTCTGGTTCCGTAGAACCAGAGCCCAAAACAGGACGAGACATCCTACCTCGCCCTGTACGTACCCTTAAAGACCGAGAATTAACAAAATTCAAAGAAAATTTAGGTCAATACTCAAGTGAATGCGGCGAAACGAGAAGCAGACGACCGGTCACCACGAAGTAGGACGGGAGGCACGCCGAGTCCGCCACACAAAAACGGAGGCACAAGTTGAAGGAAACACAACGTAGCCTCAAGCCAGAAGTGGAATAACACACAATAATCCAACAGGTGATAGTCCACACAGAAAAGGAGCCTCTTAGTCCAAAATAATCCGGGAGCGTAGCAGAAACACAGCCGGTCTGACACGCGCGAAAAAAGAAAGAGGACGCGCCACCTACATCCTGTAAGGGGGAAGCACTCGGACAGTGCTTGGGATCCACGGTGGCGCATGGTTATGGGAGATAATTGTACCCACTCAGCGTTTTGTCCAATTTTTTCGGCCTATAATAGATAATGTGCAAGAATAGTACTGTCGAGGTAAGTGTTATATTGACAAAAACTTTCATACTCATAACCCCCTTTTCCAAATGCAGACACTTCACCAACAACCCTCCCTTTATTAAACGAATGTACAAGAATCTAGAGCAAACCTGAGTAAGCCTCCTGTTCTGCTCTCTGACTCCTTTATTAAACGAATGTACAAGAATCTAGAGCAAACCTGAGTAAGCCTCCTGTTCTGCTCTCTGACCAACTTGACTGTAGCCTCATGGAAGTTGCTGCTGCCTTTGGTTGACGTCACTGCCAGGTTCATATGCAGGGGGAAACCCTGAAACATCAGCACAAATTAAAATAGTACTGCTGTTCTGCCTACTACTTTTACTGTGCAGTAATATCATCTTCACTTTGTAGGAGAGAGAGAGAGAGAGAGAGAGAGAGAGAGAGAGAGAGAGAGAGAGAGAGAGAGAGAGAGAGAGAGAGAGAGAGAGAGAGAGGTGTCATCAGCATGTATTAACATTGTAAGTATGCATGCATGCTTTTTCTTAAAGATTTGTTGTTGATGTTGATTTTGTGCTTGTTCTTATTGCTATGTTAGTTTAGTTTGCTTGTCTGCTCTAACTTCATGATTTGTGTGTGTGTGTGTGTGTGTGTGTGTGTGTGTGTGTGTGTGTGTGTGTGTGTGTGTGTGTGTGTGTGTGTGTGTGTGTGTGTGTGTGTGTGTGTGTGTGTGTGATTGTGTTGGAATTGTAAAGCACCTGGAGCTGTTATCGGGACTTGCGCTACACAAAAAAGTGATTTATTACATGTATTAGTACATGAAAGTGTAGTATATATATATGGTTGGTAATAATGATCTTTATGAATAACAGAGTACAGAAGAACTACCCCAACCTCTTCACACAAAAAAGACAAAAGCTGACGTGAAAAAAATAGACCAACCAAATACTAGACCAACCTTTTCTGAACTATCCACAAGAGTGCGTAGCTGCATGTTAACCTCAGTGATGCGTGCCCGCTGAAAGTTCATCCGCTCCTGGTGGGCTTCCAATGAGTTGTCCTGAAAAAAAGATTACTTGTCACTTAAAGCAATGGACAGCGTTACCTGCATGAAATGTCTTATTTAAAGCAAAAAAAGACTACTCAAATTGTTTCAGAACTAAAAATTGATTTAAACAAAAAATTATTTCTTGGTACCAGCATCAACCTAAATAAAAAAGGATACACTAGTCAGGTTTCAATGCCATATGCATGGCTGCCATTGAAAGCCTTGATTCACAATCTTGAGAAAGAACTCATTCTCTTTCCATATTCTGAATACAGATTTGCCTAGTCTTTATACAAACTTGGAATTAACTTTTCTTGGAACAAAAAACCTATTGAAATTAGAACTATCTCACGGAAGAAGCAACAGAATTAGTTTGTCAAAACTCAAATGCTCTTTCTTCTGACCCAGATAAAATAAAAGTGAAGAATTCCAGCCTGTTGTACTTTCATTCACATTATAATTTACTTTGTCAATTTACTTTTGTTGCCTTGTCATCTTCATGCAATTTATGCGTAAGTGTATGAGTATGCTTGAGTTGTTAATTAATGCGAAAGATTGTGTATGAGTGCGCCTTGAATCGCCTTGTGGTGAGATATGTGCGCATTATAAATTCTCGTATTATTATTATTATTATTATTATTATTATTATTATTATTAACTAATGTGCTTTCTTCTAAGCCTAGATGAAATGAAAGCAAAGAGTCACATCGCGAGAAAGAAATGTTTTGAACTTGTAGTACTCACGTTGTAATTAACTTTTCCCAACATTCTCTGTTTATCCTGCACTGCGGCCAGTTGTCTCAGGTACCAGTCCCGGGCCATATCCACCATTTCTATTCCACGTTTCAATATGGAGCTCTCTTCCTCCAGTTGTTGCATACGCTTGATCTGTGAAATAAAAGAAATAATACACTGAACAGGAACCAACAGTACTAACACAACATCTGGACAAATTTTAAGTTTTCATTCCAAATAGAGCAATCCGACACAAATCTGAGTTCCTTTATAGGTTTCTCATTTGAACATTTCTTGGAAAACCCACGAATTTATGGAAAAGTGTGAGCCCTGCAGAAAGTAGTTTATTGATGAAACTGGTGAGCAGAACAGTAAAACAAGACAAATGTGACCCTCCACCACGAAATGAGTCGCATGTCACCTTTGCATGATTTTCATATGTTTACATTTTCCTGAAGAGTTTTTTATGCTCTATCCAGTGGTGAAACCCGTTTTAGAAAAGATCGAAAACTGTTCGAGTTATAAGCCTGTGACTAAGGTGACCCTCACACTGTTACCAGACAATCCCGGGGCTTATATTACGCCTAGCGCAGAACCGCGCGAGGTGACATGCGACTCATTTCGTGGTGGAGGGTCACAAATGATGAAAACAAATTTGAGAAGGTTAAGCCATGCCTTTTACAATGAACACACAAACACAAGCTAAGCCTCCCTCTCTCTCTCTCTTTCTCATACCATGTTGTGATCCACCCCATTCTGAAGCGTGTGGCGTCGACCAGAGCCGTGACGTCTGACTGTGGCTTTGCCAGGAATGTGCGCCTGTTGTGGCTGAGCCTCTTCCTTCCTCGCAAACTGGTCAATGTTCGCTGCACACACAAACACAAATGGCCCCTTGAACAACAAACAAACACACACATGTATACAATCACTTAATTAAGATACACATAGAAGCTCCCCAGATTTTCCATAAATTTACCTCCATTTTCAGAATCCCTTGTTTTGAAGGCCTAGTGTGTGAGTGTGTGTGTGTGTGTGTGTGTGTGTGTGTGTGTGTGTGTGTGTGTGTGTGCGTGTGTGTGTGTGTGTGTGTGTGTGTATGTGTGTAAGTGTGTGTGTGTGTGTGTGTGTGTGGAGGGGTGTAAAGAAAGCAGCGAAAAAGAAAAATCGGAAAAGGAGAGACAGACTCTTTTCCTTCCCTTCCCCCACCCTCATTTCTTGTGGACACCAAAACAGCTGCAATGTCCAGGGCCTCTGTCCACATCCATTCAGTCACACTTATTCCCCAGAAACAGTTACAGGATTACAGGTAATTCAGCCTTTCAATGGCAGAGCTCAAGCAAGCTAGCTTATCAAACACTACCATCTCTTTCAAGCAGCAAAGCAACCTAAGGAACCCTGCCTCACATGCCCTCTACTGCTAGATTAGTGGCTGGGGGCCCGGTAGCTCAGTTGGTAGAGCACTGGACTTGTGATCGAAAGGTCGCAGGTTCGAATTCGGGCCGGGACGGACACGACGGACACGGGTCAACTTTATGTGCAGACCCAGAGACGGAAGCCATGCCCCACCCATGTGTCATCACAATGGCACGTAAAAGACCTCGGTCATTCTGCCATAAGTGCAGGTGGCTGAATACACCTAAACACGCAGACACCTGGGTAGCGCGACTCCGTTGCTGCTAGCTTTCCACTGGGAGGAAGCGACCCGAATTTCCCAGCGATGGGACAATAAAGTAATGAGAGAGAGAGAGAGAGAGAGAGAAATAAAGGTACAATCCTTCTCGCAGAACTAAGCCATCATGTTCACCCCCACAGATCTGTACAGACTTTTGCATGTGACAAGAGCATCCTTCCTCTTAGACACATACCAAAAATCAAAATTTGATTTTTTTTGGGCAAAGTGGGATTTTTTCTTTCCGAAATAATCCAAAAACAAAGAGACTGCCAACGTTCCAATTTTCAGAATAAAAAAAACAAGAAAGGTAAGTTGTTGGAACGTTTGTTGTTGACACAAAACGTTACATTCACAAATATTCATTTCGATCAAGATAAGTTGTCGTAACTAATTGTTTGTCTGTGCACTTAAAAGACTGTTGGGTTAATATATATATATAATTTGTGAATCACTGAATGTAACCTTTTTTGTCAATAACAAAGTTTAAACGTTCCAACAACTTACCTTTCTTGTTCGTGGGCTGAAACTCCCACGTACACTCGTGTTTTTTGCACGAGTGGAATTTTACGTGTATGACCGTTTTTTACCCCGCCATTTAGGCAGCCATACGCCGTTTTCGGAGGAAGCATGCTGGGTATTTTCGTGTTTCTATAACCCACCGAACTCTGACATGGATTACAGGATCTTTTTCGTGCGCACTTGGTCTTGTGCTTGCGCGTGTACACACGGGGGTGTTCGGACACCGAGGAGAGTCTGCACACAAAGTTGACTCTGAGAAATAAATCTCTCGCCGAACGTGGGGACGAACTCACGCTGACAGCGGCCAACTGGATACAAATCCAGCGCGCTACCGACTGAGCTACATCCCCGCCCTTGACACTGTTGTCATTTAAATATTAATTGAAAAAAAAATTCCCCCTCTGCACAAAATGCAACCAGACAGTTGATTTTCTGTCTGTGTACAAGTGGAAAGATGCTCTTCACATATTAGGCACACACACAAAAATAGTCTGTTTACGGTATCCCGACCGACCCTATTTTTTCGCGCGACCCTAGACTTTTTTTTGGCATTTGGGAAAAAAGAAAAATAAAAAAATTATAATAAAATAAAAGTCTGGTTTTTTTGCAAAATAACTTAAAAAAATGTTTAAAAAAAAAATTTGAAATAAAAAATCCCGACCTACCGACCCTATTTTTTGACTCACATGCGAAGCAAAAGTGAGTCTATGTACTCACCCGAGTCGTCCGTCCGTCCCCCCCCCGTCCGTCCGGCCGGCTGGAAAACTTTAACGTTGGATATTTCTTGGACACTATTCAGTCTATCAGTACCAAATTTGGCAAGATGGTGTATGATGACAAGGCCCCAAAAAACATACATAGCATCTTGACCTTGCTTCAAGGTCAAGGTCGCAGGGGCCATAAATGTTGTCTAAAAAACAGCTATTTTTCACATTTTCCCCATTTTCTCTGAAGTTTTTGAGATTCAATACCTCACCTATATATGATATATAGGGCAAAGTAAGCCCCATCTTTTGATACCAGTTTGGTTTACCTTGCTTCAAGGTCAAGATCACAGGAGCTCTTCAAAGTTGGATTGTATACATATTTTGAAGTGACCTTGACCCTGAACTATGGAAGATAACTGTTTCAAACTTAAAAATTATGTGGGGCACATGTTATGCTTTCATCATGAGACACATTTGGTCACATATGATCAAGGTCAAGGTCACTTTGACCCTTATGAAATGTGACCAAAATAAGGTAGTGAACCACTAAAAGTGACCATATCTCATGGTAGAAAGAGCCAATAAGCACCATTGTACTTCCTATGTCTTGAATTAACAGCTTTGTGTTGCATGACCTTGAATGACCTTGACCTTGGGTCAAGGTCACATGTATTTTGGTAGGAAAAATGTGTAAAGCAGTTCTTAGTGTATGATGTCATTGCTAGGTTTAGTTATTTGACCTTGACCCTGAAGGTCAAGGTCATGTAAAGGTCAAGGTCAAGCATGTGAGTCGTATGGGCTTTGCCCTTCTTGTTTTGCCTTTGTTACCGTAAACAGACCTTTTTTTTTTTTTGGGGGGGGGGGGGGCGGCCTTAGGTAAAAGTCTGGCCCACACGACAAGGATGGGACCTTTAAGGCAACTACAGTGTTAAGTCCCATAGACAGTGGCTTTATAAAGCACAATGAAACCATTTACTCCCTGAAGTCGACCATTATGGGATTTGTCTTTTTTTCATGGTATGACACGCTTGAGCACTCATGCGAAACATTATCTTTGCTTCGTTGGAAATTCCTGAGTGTCAGCTTCTAAAATAACTAGCAGCTTGGTTGTAATGTGTCTCTCTGTACACATCTCTGCAGCTTGATGGAGTATAGGACAACCAAGAAAAGAAAGAATAGAGATGATGTAAGAGAAACACAAAGGGAAGGGCAAAACAAAACTTTTTTTCACTCTGTCAGTCTGTGTGCTTGTCAAAAAGCGACCAACAGAAAGTTGTGTCACACTTTACTTCAAACTGTCAAAAGTAACAGAGCATGGACAGTGGAACCCCCCTTTCAAGACTTCCATAAGTCTGAAATGGGAGGGAGTCTTAAAATGGAGGTATATATTTTAAAGACATTTTGATCAAAACAAACTGGGCGGGGATGTAGCTCAGTCGGTAGCGCGCTGGATTTGTATCCAGTTGGCTGCTGTCAGCGTGAGTTCGTCCCCACGTTCCGCGAGAGATTTATTTCTCAGAGTCAACTTTGTGTGCAGACTCTCCTCGGTGTTCGAACACCCCCGTGTGTACACGCAAGCACAAGACCAAGTGCGCACAAAAAAGATCCTGTAATCCATGTCAGAGTTCGGTGGGTTATAGAAACACGAAAATACCCAGCATGCTTCCTCCGAAAACGGCGTATGGCTGCCTAAATGGCGGGGTAAAAAACGGTCATACACGTAAAATTCCACTCGTGCAAAAAACACGAGTGTACGTGGGAGTTTCAGCCCACGAAACACAGAAGAAGAAGAAGAAGAAGCAGATCAAAAGCTAGTATCTAAAGAGGGGGGGGGGGGGGGGGTCTACAAATAGGGGGTCTTCACGGTGGGTTCTACTGTTGCGCCCAAACACTGTAATCTGCCAAGTCCTCTACCTGCTGATCTGTTCGGATGTCTCCCCTTTACAATTTGCAATGATTTTCTTTTCTCTATGGGAATTTGTGCCCAGATATATGTGTAGTTAAATGATACAGTTTGATGCCTCCGAGTTTAGAATTTGCCACTGTATCATGTTACTAAATTGTATTCCAATATAAACTTTGCATAGTGTGGCACAGTAGTACTTAATCTTGTAATGCCCCCAGAAGTTAGACTCCCTAAAAAGAATTCCTATGGGCCATTTTCAGATTATACACGCCAATGCCCACCTAGACAATACATACATGTACACTTACTATAACTTTCCATAATGTCAACAACTTCGCAGTTACCGGCCCAGATAGTGTTTAACCCTTATACCTAATAGCCAGACCTCTTTCAGATTTCAATGGAAAATGCAATATAAAATAAACATAGGTGAAATCAGCCGTACCATGTACACTCAATGCCTTTTATTCCCTTGCATAAAATTACTGCCTTCTTAGTAGACCGAAATAAACTGAAAATACCATAAAAGCACAGATAATATCAGGCATACTATTAGTATTACATGTACTATCTACACCCAATTCCTTTAATTCACTTGCACTTGCAGTTTATCATAAACATTATGCCTCTGTACCCAGACACCGTGAAGATCAGACAAGGAGCTGCTACATGTACTAGTCATTAGACTCATTTTGAGCTGAAATGACTGGGTTAACACTGGCCTAGAGGCAGCTAATAAACCGGCTCATTTTTTACCACAGGCGCATGAATCAGGAACTTATCTAATAGATATTGAAAGTAATTAGTTTAATTCACTACTTTTTATTCTTTCAGGTGCCTGTATACAAGTTATGCATAACTCACACTTAGTGACTTACTCAGGGTTTCATTTACTAGTGCGCCCTGCGCCATTGGCACATTACATGTAAATCTGAAAATGTCCCATCACAATTCCATTCAGTGAGTCAAAGGGCGCATTGAGATTACGTACCACTGCGCCACCAAATGTACACTTTACATCGGATTACACTGACACACACACACAGATAACACGATATAACGGTTAATTCTCAGATGGCACCATATTGCACCATTTTGGAATTTTTGCATCTTGGGACAAAACGCATACAGGCCTCTAAGGCGCTTCTTGCCTTCGACTATGTCCCATTGGAATTTGGTTGAGGGGGACAAATGTCCCATTGCCCTTTTCTCCCAGGCTAAACCCTGCTTACTGTTGACTATATTTGACTGGTTCTGCCCAACTCTCTTTTGTTGTTGTTGTTTATATTTAGACTACTTACTTCCCGTTGTTTCTGTGATTTAATGTGATGTTAGATCTCTCTTTTCTTTTACAAGCACCCTTCTTTGTGTACAAGATGGTCACTGGGTGTATGATATGGCTTAAAAGTTCTTTGACAACACTGGCTGCCAAACTCTGTCTACAGACTCATACTATGCCTCTGGCATGTTGAAAGGCAAGCATTGGGTTGTTTAGTTGTCATTTATCTTGGTATACATTTTCCAGGCAAGCCTTATCTATTGTTATTCTATGACTTAGTTCCTGCCCTACCGAAGCAAAGAGCACCCTGTAGGTGAAGCGTCTGTGAGGATCCCGTGTATAAACCACATCCAGGATAACTAAACTTAGATTTGTGTGCCTGTGCCACTGACGCTAAACAGCTTTTGTTCTCCTATCAAGCTTGTCAATGTCATCAGGTAAATGTTATGAGGACATGCTCCACTGCCTGGGGCTAGAATAGGCTCAAAGTCATTGGACTCATTTGTTTACACACAGAAGGTATTCAGTGCTTTGAGTTCGTCTGTGACTGTGACTGCAACACTGAGAGCACTCTTTAGAAAAAGTATCTAGGCATGGTCTCTATGAAGACAATGCCTGTAGACTTGACCCCACTTCTCTCTTTGGTGTAAGCCACAGTGGTGATACATTACTGTGGAACCCCCTTTTTACGACCCTTCAAAATCTGAGAAAATCATGTCTTACAAAGCAGGGAGTTTTAAAATGGAGGTCAAGTTACAGTGCCAGTGGTTAGGCCAAAAAGAAAAATATGTCCGTTTCCGGTAACCCGACCGACCCTATTTTTAAGCGCCGACCCTAAAATTTTTTTGTGCTTTTCGCACACAACAACAACAACAACAAAAAAAAAGGGAGGTAATCGGTCGATGAGACTTCACAATCGAAGAGACTTACTATAACTTTCCATGTCAACAACTTCGCAGTTACCGGCCCAGATAGTGTTTAACCCTTATACCTAATAGCCAGACCTCATTCAATGGAAAATTCAATATAAAATAAACATAGATGAAATCAGCCGTACCATGTTTCCGTCGTCACGCGAAAAAAACATGGCGGCCAATGACGCTGGGGAAAAAAACAAAAAAACGTAAAAAGAAATGAAAAATAAAAATAAAAAGACCGACCGACCGTATTTTTTTCGGCGATGTTACCGGAAACAGACATATTTTTCTTTTTGGCCTTATGAACATAAAATCTGAAAAAAATAAGGTCTTAAAAGGGAGGGAGTCTTAAATTGGAGGGTCTTACAAGTAGGGTTCCACTGTATAATGTATTCACTGGCATCCAATAAAAGACCACAGGTGTGTCCTTAATGAAAGCAGCTTTGAACCTGTGCAAAGATTGGCATCAATTGCATTGGGTACATGTGGAGCAGTGTTACTGTTATTGTCTGAGTCACTCTATAGAGCTACATCTAGACTGTGTCAAAATATTGACTCCTTGATTGCCTGCAGGGCTGTGAAACTGAAAGAGAGACTTTGGGAGGAGGATCCCTTGAGGGGTGACAGAGAGAGGATGTTTCACAGATTGTGTATGCTTGCAGAACTTGCACACACTGACACAGGACACACTCATGTGTGCACAACATACATGCCCAAATGGTCTCTAAATAACTTGAGTCTTATGCGACTGTAGGCGAATGAGCCTAAAAGTAGTAAAACAAAAGGTCTCTATATGTGAGTTGTGACTGCAAGTGTAAGCAAGGATTAGTTTGTGTAAATTGACTTTGAAGTTTGATCAGCTTCACAAAGTCAACTTGTTTTTTTACAAACCCATTGTCTCTGGGTACTATGAAAACTGATAGTTTTTACACTGATTCTACCTAACTTCCGAAGGGATTGACACTACCAATAATACATAATACTGCAATGTGAAACTGAAAGTCAGGCGTGAAAGTCAGGCATGAAATACGGAAATTTGTGAAAACGATTACAGTATGCCCTGATAGTAGTCTACAGTGGAACCCCCTTTTAAGACCCCCCAATTTAAGAATTCTTCCCTTTCAGTTTAAGTTTTAAGAGTATTTACCCTGTTTTCTTAGACTTTTTTTTTTACTCCCTCCTTTTTACATTTAGTCAAGTTTTGACTAAATGTTTTAACGTAGAGGGGGAATCGAGACGAGGGTCGTGGTGTATGTGCGTGTGTGTGTGTCTGTGTGTGTGTGTAGAGCGATTCAGACTAAACTACTGGACCGATCTTTATGAAATTTGACATGAGAGTTCCTGGGTATGATATCCTCAGACGTTTTTTTCATTTTTTTGATAAATGTCTTTGATGACGTCATATCCGGCTTTTCGTGAAAGTTGAGGCGGCACTGTCACGCCCTCATTTTTCAACCAAACTGGTTCAAATTTTGGTCGGGTAATGTTCGACGAAGCCCGGACTTCGGTATTGCATTTCAGCGTGGTGGCTTAAAAATTAATTAATGACTTTGGTCATTAAAAATCTGAAAATTGTAAAAAAAATTTTTTTTTTATAAAACGATCCAAATTTACGTTTATCTTATTCTCCATCATTTGCTGACTCCAAAAACATATAAATATGTTATATTCGGATTAAAAACAAGCTCTGAAAATTAAATATATAAAAATTATTATCAAAATTAAATTTTCCAAATCAATTTAAAAACACTTTCATCTTATTCCTTGTCGGTTCCTGATTCCAAAAACATATAGATATGATATGTTTGGATTAAAAACACGCTCAGAAAGTTAAAACGAAGAGAGGTACAGAAAAGCGTGCTATCCTTCCCAGCGCAACTACTACCCCGCTCTTCTTGTCAATTTCACTGCCTATGCCGTGAGCGGTGGACTACGAGTATACGGTCTTGCTGCGTTGCATTGCGTTCAGTTTCATTCTGTGAGTTCGACAGCTACTTGACTAAATGTTGTATTTTCGCCTTACGCGACTTGTTAAGACCTGATTTTGTCAGATTTTTGGAGGTCTTCCACTGTATACTATCACAAAACTGCAGACCTCTAACACAAATTGCCAATTACATTAACAACAAGTTATGTACAATACCCCGACCCAGACTTAACCCTCTCAGGAACTTAACCCCACCATTAGCACAACAAGGTCTTAAGCCGATCACAACCACTCTGCTCCCCGGCAGAAGGGGTCTCCGTCAGTCCTTGACTCAAGAAATTCCAGCAGGTAGGTGAGAAGCCACCTGTCTATTGAAGCAGAAGGCGAGCGGTTCGCACCTTGGCCCACTGTTTCAACAGCAGAAAGCTTCCGTCTGAGCCAACAGCAGCCCCCTTCCAGTCGCTGCCGGTACACAGATTTGGGTGGTCAAGGCAAACCTGTCGGCCCTGCAGAAACATCGGGCCTTACCAAGGCAAATAGACCCACTGTCAACAGAGCCCATCGGCACAGGTTGCAGGGCAGAGCCAGAGGCTTGAACTTAGCCCATGCACGCACTCGCCTCTATCCCATTAAATAAGCACTGCCTCCCCCCCCTCTAAAGTCACCACAACCTTGGGACAGACAGACAGACATAATGTGCAAAAAAGAAAGAGAGTGGAGCTCTAGAGAAATCACAGATGGAGGGGATGGGGAGAAGATTCAGTCAGACAAGAATAGACAACAATAATGAACAGTCAACCTGCTTGAAGTTTCAGGATATGATTTGAACATTTGCAGAGGACTGGACTCATTCCAATGCCTTTTGACTTTGATGGTTTGCCGCTATTGGCATGGTGTGACCACGCCTGTGGTCTGACTAAGACTTTCAACAGTCTATGAATGTTGTATGTTTATGTCATTTTCAAAGGTATACAATCCATTAAGCAAATAACACAGAGTACTTAAAGCTGTTCAGCTTTTACGAATGACATAGACATGCATCGTCAGATCTGCAAAATCACATACGTTGACAATATGATGATAAATACATGATGTACAGTCTGAGTCATGTGCTTTTAGTTTTACTAGTTTTAGCGACGCCATCAGCATTGCAAAGTAATTATTAACAATAACACTGATGAGCACAAATCATATCAAGTTTTAGGTCAACGTGGGATTAATTAAATCAGAGCAAACATTACAATTACCATAAATGGCATGCTGGGGGTCATCAGAGGAGTGTGGTCTGTCAGGTCTGTCTTGTGCCCCTCTGTGTATCCCTCCTTTGTTGACCGCCCAGTCTCGCTGCCAGTTTTTCAAGTCGTTCACAATTTTCTGGTTCTGTCGTTGATCCCTTGGCGGGACTTGGGGAGGGTTTAACTCCAAGCCTGATAACGCTTTTCGAATTTGTGGATTGTGAGACACCCTCTCAGGTCTGGGTGGGGGTGGACCTTGTCTGGTTGAGGGGTAGCTGGGGTGGGCAGGGTCAGCAGCAGGGTTGGAGTAGGGTGGATTATTGTTGATGCGTCGGTAAGAACTAGCACCGCTGGCATTGTTGGGTTGTGGTTTGACTGCAGCTGTGGCGGGTCTGGCATCAGGAGGAGTCTTCTGCTGCAGGTAGGGAATGGCAGAGCGGTGGGCGCCTCCGCCTCCTCCACCCCCTGTCTTGTTTGTGTCTGGTGCAGGGTTCCCCTGCTGCCGGTGTCCAGGGTCCGATTGCAGCGGGTGGGAGGGGGAGGGGTAAGGTCTAGCTGACAATGGTGCTGATGCAGAGGGACTCCTGTTTTCCTTCTGTGCCAACCCTCCGCTGGTACTCACAGATCGTCTTTTAAACTGGTCTTTCCCATAGAACAGGGCCATCTTCAGCCCGGCCACAAAACAGTCGAAGCTGAGGAGGCCGCTGGGGGGTACCACCTTCCTCAGTCCCACCATCACTCCCGTGGGTAAATCCCGTACCCCCTCGTCGCTCCATCTGCTTTCGATGTCTCTGAGCCGAATCAAACCAGTGTGTTCTTCATCCAAGATATCGAACAGTATTTTTAGAGAAGCCACAAACTGCTTGGGCAGTCCCTCGTGCGCATCCGCCATTTTAAGACTGGACATTCTAGCTACCAGGAAGAATGTGTACACAGAGTGGTGAGGTATCACAGGCACCCCATCGAGCGTTCACTACCTTGTCTGCTGCCCAGGTAAAGTGAAGGTAACAGCATGCTAATGTGCTTTCAAACAGAAGTGTGGGCAGGTCAGCCCATTTCCTCTGATTTGTGTTGATTGGCTCTGTCTTTAGGGTAAGAGCCAATCAAATACAAGAATATAACGCTTTACTCTCTTACATTTTTCAGAATTTTTTAACAGATGTGTTGTATTACGTCCGATTCTTTTGCTTACTGTAATTTTTTTGCTGTTAGTAAATTACTAATGCACTGTCACTTTCATAGTTTCTTGTTTTGTCCTCTAAATACCGACATAAATCATAAAAATCGTAAAAGTGGGTTGTTGAGACGCCATCTTTGATTTGCATCGTTGTGTTGGACGGCGAAAGAAGAGCTGTGTCTTTGGTGAACTTACGGGTAATTTTGCTTTTGAACAGTTTTACTGACACGCAGAACATTTTGAAACAGTAATACATACGTTACCGAGAAGACTGTACATTATGATCGTGCAGTATTAACTAGCCATGTACTGTTCTACATGTATTGATCCTAAATAAAGAACGGTTGAATTTCTTGGAAATTTCAAGCCCGGTCGGTGTAGATTCTACTGTACTATTTCTAAGACGAAGTTCTGTAGCTTTTGACGCGTTCTTTCTTCCATTGTGTTTAGGATTCTGTTTTGTATTGCAATAGTTCTAACTGCTTTAGTTAGTTTGGCAGTAACCGGTGACAAACTGACATTTTTGAGATTATGGGCGATGATCTTGAAAGGCAAGCGATTCACAGAGCGCGGCGCGCTGTGCAGCGCGGCGATTCACAGAGCGCGGCGTGTTGTGCAGCGCAGCGATTCCCAGAGCGCGGCTATTACTCTCACCAGCGCAGATTGTTGACGCGCTTTATTTTTGTACATGTGAGATTATCAACAACATTTTTAACAATTGATTGCACCTACCTCTATGAGTAGGTATTCCAAAGTGCTCTTCGCGGGTGGCGAAAAGTGACGCCGAGTGTGATTTTTCACTGGTTTTTAACTTGTTCACACTCGCCGGAATGAGATGAAATGAATAAAAAGAATACACCAAGATGATAATTGATTCTTCATAGTTACTTTAAAACAAAAATGAAGTATTAGATTCAAAATCTAACATTTGAAATACGCGTGTGAAAATGGTTGCAAAGTTGTGTTTTTCTGACGTCAGAACGAAGTTTTCGCTGTGTTGTTTTGACCCCAACCGAGAAAACTCCGCTCGCGGAGATAAGCCATTAAAATTAGCAACAACCCGCTACTAAAGACATAAAGAGGAAAGATTAAGCTTTCCGGCGATATCAATATTATTTTGATTGACTTGCGTTTAAGAGTAATATTTTCTAGTTTAAAACTTCGCTCGAAAATTTTGCCATCTCAGAACGAACAATATCCGGTTTTATGCATGCGAATGGCAAGGTCGGAGTTTGAACTTTCACCTGGTCTATTTTCATACTGATGCAACCAACGGCTTGCTTCCGCGAGGACCGAAAACGAGGCAACCCGTTTTTCTCGTTGTCGAGTACGCCGTGTCATGGCGGCGTTTGACGAAGATCAAGCGATGGCACGTCACGGTCGCGAAAGTTCGATTTGCACCCAAAATTTGACGAACCATTCGATCCAGATTGTCTAGAAGGTAAGCATATATACCTTACAATGTGTTCTCTTTCGATTCTTTAAAATATATTTGCTTATTTAAAAAAACACGGGGATTGACGAACCGAGTTGATAGCAGACGAAGTACAGTGTTTGTGAAGGTGGGAGTAGTGAACTTCTCGGCACGCTGTATTTTTACAGTGAGGAAAATAAAGCATTATGAATCAAGGAATAAAGTCTTGAAACACAATTTTAACAATCTGTTTATTGATTTGAATCATTAACAAAGAGAATTACTAGAAATTAGCTTTTTTGCATGCGTGCTCGATAGTTGTCTTCTGGGTGATCTCCCTTATCTCTTTGTTTACATTTTACGATGTGCAAACAACTTCGCTTTTTTTACGTCAAATAATTCCGTTTTCTTTTCTAACTATTGTGTTCACTTCTTTTTTTATTTCACTGTTGTAACAAAGTTCCTTGAAAATGTGGTTGACTTGCAATAAACATTGAACTTTTCATGCACTTTTTTTTTTTATTTTTTTATATTTTTTACTTTTCTTCTTTGAGTATGTATGTGTTGTTGGAGTATGCGTTGGTGAGACATATAAATGCGTGTAATCATCACAAATTTAATGGCTTAATTTTTATCAAGTACGTTTTTGTGTCATCTGAGCATAAAACATCACATACCATCATACAATCATATTATTGTGTTCACTTCTTGAAATGGTAATTCTTAACTGTGCTATTGCCCTCCAACTTTTCCCTTCTCAATCTCAGATGATCGGTTCCAGAAACTGAAGGAGACATGTTTAATGACTGGCAGAGGGAGAAGACCAAGTCTTCCTCAGTTCCTGACTAACTTGATGGCAGGTGTTCAAACAAGCTTTAACTTAAGCTCCGGGGACTGATTGCTGGGAGCAAGGCCATACAGTGAAGTAAGCATTCAAATGGAAAAATACATATGGAAAAAAAAAGAAGTTTTACAGTATTGGCGTCAACCGGTATTTTACTGGTTGAAATGAGAAAATACCGGATCAATATTGGCTGCCGGTATGACCTGTATGACCTACCGGTTGATTTTTAGAACTACAGAATTTTTTTCGGTGGTAAAACAACAAAACCAGTACTATGAGTTGGACTCTTACCTACTCAGCCTACCGTTTTTGTCTGGACGGTTTGCAGCATAAAAGTTTGCTTACCGGTTTGAAAAATACTAGCGCCATCACTGGTTTTATCTTCAATATAATTATGATGGCACTGTTTAGTATTAGCTTCTGATGACATTCATTTTTCTAAATAAGTGTTGCAACTTACAATCTCTCTCTCTCTCTCTCTCTCTCTCTCTCTCTCTCTCTCTCTCTCTCTCTCTCTCTCTCTCTCTCTGCATATTCTATGTATTCATATTGTTCTGCTATATTATGTTAATAATCTGATATGTTATGGTCTGTCACGTTTGATGTTCTGCGTGTATACTATTTGGATGTATACTTTTTATTTCATTTCACATGCCCCTTCATATGGGGCTATTGCCTTGCTAGATAAACAATCCATCCATCCATCCATCCATATCTCTCTCTCTCTCTCTCTCTCTCTCTCTCTCTCTCTCTCTCTCTCTCTCTCTCTCTCTCTCTCTCTCTCTCTCTCTCTGTAGCTAAGGAAAAAAAGTAAGCAGTGTATATGTGTTTGTGTGCAGGTATCTGTTTGGTTCAGTCGGCTGCTTTGTGACTCTACATATCCAGAACGTGTGAAGGCACTGATCCAGAAGACTGACAAATCCTTCAATAACATTGCTGTTTCTTCAGCTGATGCTGCATTCTTGAAAGAGACCTCTTATTTTGAACATGATAAACAAAGAACTTGATGTTGGCATTGACTGGTCAAATGTGCATTTATGTTCTCAATTTTTAGGAACAGGTATCCGACTGACAAACCAGATTGTGATTGCACTTGAACAATTTAGAAAGAAAGAACATGTAAAACATGATTTTGCTTCTGAATGGTTGAATGTGTTTGGGGAGGGGATTGAAATGTTCTAGATCACAGATTGCTAAGTCTGAAGAGAAAAGTATGATGCAGTACAAAACCTTAAGCAAAGTTAAAGATAGGCGCCCTGAAGAACTTGAGAAGTTTTTGGTTCATGAATTTAGTGTGCAGTCAAACAGTTGCCAAGGAAGAAGTGTTTCCAACAAGAATCTGGGCAGCTCAAACCAGGAGCAAGAGAAGTTAGTCCATCACAGCACAGTTGAACCAGCAGGAATACTTGACAGCAGGGAAGAAAACCAGCATAGCATTAGCAGTCTGCAAGTACAACATTCAGCTGCTACAATGTCAATGGTTACGCTGGAATACCACAAAATACTACAGGAAGAGAAAGAAAAGGCAGATAAAAAAGCTTGAACATTTGGAGTATATTGTAGGTGGTGCAAATCTGACTACCACTTGGCAAACTAAGGACTTTGCTGATTTGACTAATGCTAAAGAAAAACTGGACTTTTCTCAAACAAGTGCATGCCAATTTTAGTCAAGAAACTACAGCAAGAGAACAGAAATGTGAAGGAAAGCTTATCAGGAGTGAGAAACTCCAAACTCTACAGAAGAAGTGCAAATTTCAAAGCTACCCACCAAGGAGATCTTGTGCTAAAAAAATATTCTTGAGCAAGAACTAAACATTTCAAAAGCGGAAGCTTTATCACTGACATCAGAAAAAGTTGCTGTGCAATAATAATCTTCAAAACTGAGGCAGAAAATTGAGCTTTTACAAAGTCAACTTGCAAGCATGACAGAGTAAGCTAATCAAGACATACTTTTTTCGTTTAAAATTTTTTTTAAATTTTTTTTATTTTTTTAATGTTATTTTTTTTACCTCAGATAAAAAACAGTTATGGTCTCAACGGAAGAAAAGACGTTCACTGTCTTGTTTGCTGTTCTGACAGTTCATTAAAAACTGATCATTTTGGTACAAGGTACTTGCATTAGCTTAAACATTGAACCAGATAAAAACATTTTGAAGAAGCCAAAATTCATGTTTTGTACAAAATATCTGTTTTTTCAAGACATTGCTAAGTTTTCATTAAGCATGTAGAAATCCAAGTGTGTTTCACTTATTAAGAGCTTTTAATGCTGAACAAATGGATACCAAAAACAGCTTTGTACCTTTTACAGCAAGAAAGTTATGGCAGAACAAAAATGACTACTTAGTCGCCATTTTTCTCACTTGACAAAACAGCCCTTTTGGCATTTTTGATCAAAGATATCGTATTAACCAGTTGTCAGATGGAGTTGAAAAAAATTAGGCTTAGATATCATATCCTGCTCTTCCTAGAAAATGTATGACAATAAAAATGCATTGTATGATTTTGAGATGAAAGAGTTAGAAAATGGGCTCTTGCCCAGTTGTTGGGAGTAGCAGAGGACTTATTTTGCTATTTTGTGCCATTTTTGTAGCTCTGTATCTCTATTACGATGTATTTCCTGTCAATGTATTTTGCATTATCAATCTGAAAAGTATATAAAGTATTCATAAACTCATTTTTGGACTCATGTGATTTGATTTGTGTGCTTGAGGCATGTCTGAATGTGCGGAAGAATGATGTGCGAAAAAATTTCAGAGTCCAAAAATACTGAAAAAAATCATAATTATTTTTTTTTCCAGCCCACCTTAAAATAAAAGTATTCCTGTGCTCAGAATGAAAAACTCTATTTGTTTAACTAAGTTTCATATGGATTATTCAAAATTTGAAAATCACTTTGGAATACCTACTATGAGTCTATTATATTATCTCAAGTGAATCTATACACCAGTTAACAGTTCCAGCGCTTACATGGAACGAAGAAGGAACCCGAAAGAGGAGAAAAAACAAACACTCAAAAAAAACGATCTGCGCATGCGTTCAAATCAACCAGAAAAACAAGAAAAATCGCGTATTTGTGTGCCCGATGTAATCCTTAGAACCTTTACACTCTTTCTTTGGACACTCAAAAGCAACTTCAGGGCTGCAAGACTACAAAATTGCACTTTCTGCAGACTACGCGTTCTAATCAACCGGGGAAAAAACACACGAAAAAAAACGATCTGCGCATGCGCGAATTCCAAAATGGCTGCTGAAGTGTTAACTGGTGTTACTGTTACACCGATTAACAGCGGTTCTGCGGCACTGTACTCGGATACGTGTTTAAGAAAGTCATCGATATCCCAGTTTAAAAACTCAGCTGCTTTCCATAGTAGAAGCCATTGCAATGACATGTAGTGATATGACTGCCAAGTATTCAAGGCCGGACCTTAGGCACGTTTTACATCGGCGCAGCGATATATGGTGAACTCAGTTGAAAGAGTGAGAGAGAAAGAGAGAATGGAGCTCTGTTTATCGTTTTATTGAGTTTTATTTCTCAAATAGATCAGATAGATGTAGCTGTTGTAAACTTTGCGATTGTGAAGAAAATGTAACAGCAGAATACATCGCGCGTCGTGAATCGCAGCGCTCCTCGTAGCGCCGCGCGTTGTAAATCGCAACGCTGCACAACGCGCCGCACGCTGTGAATCCACAAAGAGCCCTACACTTACAAAAAGGCGGCCCGACTAAACTACGCGCCACCACGCGCTACCTTGAACCATACGTACTATGGATCAAGGTACTAGGTAGCGTCCACTCCAAAGTGGTAGCGCGCTGTTTAGTCAATGGCGGATATCGTCGGACTTGAGAGTAGTGCATAAGCTCTCCTTAAACTCGTCATAACTTCCGTAATTTTCATCATTGAAGTTTGAAATTTTGTATTATGTAAGAATGGACGATGATCTAACAAGAAATATAAAAATAAAGTATATAAGTGCTATGGTTCAAGGTAGCGCGTGCTGGCGCGTAGTTTAGTCGGACCCCAAGAAGGCAATCACAGTTCACACGTTGACGTTGCAGCTCCTCAATGCGCATTTGCTTGGGCTTGTTCGGGCATGCGTTCATGGTAAAAGCCATCTCTATAATCTGTGCGGAAAACCACAAAGAAACTTGCAGGCCACACATTGTTCTTCTTTGAGTTTTCATTCTGTTCTTTGGCTTTAGCTCAATGTACGTAAGTTGCAACTGCAAGTTGCACACTTGATTTTTAAAACTAAAATTTTTTTTAATGTTAAGCTGATAGTGATAATAAAAAGAAACACACACAAGCTGATACTAGTTATACCGATAAATGTTTTCTTTTTAATTAAAATGATAATCTCTCTTACTCAGTTACTGACACTGACAGTGACGGAATGGGACTGGGTAGTATAATGACTGTTGCGACCCATCTCGTCATCGGCGCTATTCCGGAAATGACCTGCGCTTTGTTGGAATTCCAACAATGGCCGCCATTGTAGGAATTCCAACTTTGCGCTACGCGATTCTAGAAATGTACCGCGCGCATAGTGAGAATTCTGCTCTTTCTTAGAATGCGATGTAAAATGATACAAGTCATGATGGCCTATGATGATCCTTGTGTTTTAAAGTTGTAACCGAGTGCCGAAACACTACGATCACCTCGGGAGGCGAAGTGCAATCAAACAGGATTGAAAATGTTAGGGCTAATTTCTTAGCCCTATAAAAACTGTTATGCAAACCCGAAGGTTTCCATGAACATACAGACAATCGGAAACCACCAGACCCCATCACAAACAGAATTCCACAATCAACCGGTGTTGACTTAAAGGCCAACAACTCGGGTGCAGAGTCTGCTGTGAAAGGAGCGGTAGCCTCCCCTGTCACAATCGCCCCGTTTGAATTAACTCCGTCCCGAAGTTCCGAACCGGGCGACCACTGTCCATCCCAAGTTCGCAGAATGGGAACAGCACGAAAATGTTCAGTGGTCATATTATGCCATTACCTGAACATATCATGCCGAGTCCCATCCCTGCTCGCAAGCGCCAGATGTAACCGAGTGCCGTAACACTACGATCACCTCGGGAGGCGAAGTGCAATCAAACAGGATTGAAAATGTTAGGGCTAATTTCTTAGCCCTATAAAAACTTATGCAATCCCGAAGGTTTCCATGAACATACAGACAATTGGAAACCACCAGACCCCATCACAAACAGAATTCCACAATCAACCGGTGTTGACTTAAAGGCCAACAACTCGGGTGCAGAGTCTGCTGTGAAAGGAGCGTTAGCCTCCCCTGTCACAAAGTGATCAATGCTTCGTCTTGAAAAAGCAGATGCATTGTATAACGCACCAAACCACTGGCAACCGAATTACAAAAAGCAAAAACGCTTTTGATAACTTCGGCGGGCTGTAACAACCCAGTTCAACGACCCATCCCACTCGACCAAAACGCACCAATTTTACGTAATTTTTAACGTTTGAAGTTTCAGATCTTACATTTTACAACAACAGAAACACAACAAGAGTGTTCCGATATTACTTTTCACTGGTAACTATCGATTGTAATAATTTTTTACTCAGTCTTAACTGATTTATATATTAAACTCACACAGTCTCTCTGGGCTGCAGAGACAGCATTACGTCCCTTTACTGAGTAGGCTCTTGTCACTGCATGGTAATCTAGGCTCTTAAAACGTGATGTGCAAGTCTGTGCGCTATATTGATGTGATTGATTGTTGCAAAATGTTGATTCAAATTAAAGATGATTTCAGCCTGTTGTAACAAACTAACACTCTACTCTGAGAAAAAAAAATCATTGTGTTCAAAATAGATCGAGACAGCAGCAACTAGCTAGTTGCATGCGCTGAGTGTCACTGAGAGAATTGTTATACAGTGTCCTCCCCCCCCCCCCCCCCCCCCCCACCCCCAATTCAAGACTTCCCCTGTATAAGACCTTGCTTTTTCATATACATGTACCTTATTCATGACCTGTGAAAAGGGTATACTTTTTTGTGCCAGTCGAAGGGTTGCCATTTCTAGAACGAGGCAGCTCGTTTCCGGAAATGCGGCGCTTTGTTGGAAATCAAATAAGGTTTCGGGAAATCCGGATTATTCCAACTCTGCCCCGGAATCTTACTTTGCGCCCAACAATGACTAGCACAGACCTGTGCACATCTACGGTTTCTCCGTAATTTATCCGATTTTTATATGCAGAATACGGTGCTACGGATTTTTAATTAAAATTCCGAAATTCCGATGTTTTACTAAAAAAAAAATATTTGTGTACTTTTTTTCTGTTTTAAGATGTTTTGACCAATTAGTTGGCCGTTGCACTGAAAAGACGTTTTCCGATTTACCGGAAGCGCGTGTTCTCATATGGCTCTATCTGGACTGGGTGGCCGAGTAGTAACGCACTTGCGCTCGGAAGCGAGAGGTTGCGAGTTCGACCCTGGGTCAGGGCGTTAGCAATTTTCTCCCCCCTTTCCTAGCCTAGGCTAGGTGGTGGGTTCAAGTGCTAGTCTTTCGGATGAGACGAAGAACCGAGGTCCCTTGGTGTACACTACATTGGGGTGTGCAATTTAAAGATCCCACGATTGACAAAAGGGTCTTTCCGGGCAAAATTGTATAGGCATAGATAAAAATGTCCACCAAAATACCCGTGTGACTTGGAATAATAGGCCGTGAAAAGTAGGATATGCGCCGAAATGGCTGCGATCTGCTGGCCGATGTGAATGCGTGATGTATTGTGTAAACAAATTCCATCTCACACGGCATAAATAAATCCTTGCGCCTTGAATATGTGCGCGATATAAATTGCATAAAAATAAAATAAAATAAATCCCTGCGCTTAGAACTGTACCCACGGAATACGCGCGATATAAGCCTCATATTGATTGATTGATTGATTGATTGATTGATTGAGTCTTTGTTCTTAGACTTAGTTCAGCGTCTGCGTGGCAACTTGTGATTGAAGTGAAACATGGAAAAGAAAAAAAAGAGTGCGAGATTTAGATAGTGAAGAGGAGACACCACCTCTGTCACCAAAGAAGAAGAAAACGGCACAACAGTGCTGGAAGTCCAGTTATTCTCAAGACAGTCCAGTGATGAATGAATGTCAGAATGACGAGACCAAAGACATTTTCAGCACACATGTTACAACAGTGTTGATGTTTCACCTTGGCTTGTTAATAAATAGCAATTCCCATTCTACTGCGTCATAGTGTTTCAGTTTGTGTGCTTTGTGAGCAGAATTATGTCTTGAACTGTCGTTACAGCTTACTACTGAAACATTTTAAAAACTACTGAAATTTGGTTTGTTTACTACTGATGAGCGTTTTGAGTGTGCACATGTCTGCTAGCATGCTGTTGTCTCCCTTTGACCAGTTCATTGTATCTACGGTACCTATGTACTATCGGGGTTCAATGTTTGGATCAGTCATGTGCACTGATACTTCTGTACAGAGAGCCTGCCATGTGGTCACCGAATAAACCGTTGCACCTCACCCTTCTTGTGTCCGTTGGTTTTGTCCGCATAACAACCCCGAGACATTACAGGTAGTTATTATTTCTGTCTGTAATGTTAATTGAAATCTGTATTGTTTGGTTGCAGATTACTGGAAACAATGAATCGTGGTATGCGTGATGGAGGCGGCAGGTCCCGAATGGGTAGCAGTGACTATGGAGGCATGAGGAACTACGGCAGCCAAGGAGGTGGTGGAGGTGGGGGTTATGGCTCACAAGGTGTCATGGGAACAAGTCCACCTGGGCTTCTGGGTACCGGACTTGGCGGTGCTGGCGGATATGGAATGGGGGGTGGTGGAGGAGGAGGAGGAGGGGGCTATGAAATGGAAACCCTACTTCAGCAACGAGCCCTGCAACAGCAGCTAAGTCTGAGAGAGTCGCAACTGGCTTTGGCCAATTCCTTGCTGCAGCAGCAACAGCAGTCACAGCAGCTAATGGATGGACCAGGCATGGGGATGAGAGGAGGCCCTGGACCACTGGGGATGGGAGGGTTAGGTGGCATGGGGGGCGGAGGCATGATGATGAACAAGCGACGACAGGACCTCAGGCATGATGACTTCCAGCCTGATTTCAAACGCCCACGTGGCGATTTCCGCTCTCAGGTAAGGGGTGAAGCAAGGCGTTTCATGATTTTACTAATATTGACTAATATTGGGAAAAGACAGTACCTTCTCTGTGAAGATTGATTCATTATTGAGAGGTTTCTGGTGGATTACCTTTCTCTTAGCAAGGCTGTTACAGTTGCTGCTGGCAGGTTCCTGATGGATTGGGTTTTTTGCCTGTGATACTGATAGTCTCGCAATGATCTTTCTTCATGGCTTATGTTTTTCTGCTGCTGAAACTTGAAGTTGAATTCTGTTAAGATCGTCATTCTTTGTTTATTTTAGGAAGCAGTCTGCAGTGCAGCTTCAGCAGTTTTTGACCTTGAGAACTGTACTCGAAGCCTCCACCTTGTACATTCTCACCCTGGTTCTTGTGTGTCATTTATTTTGAACAAACTGTTTTCTTGATCATTTGTATGTGCCTCTGGGGGTTGAAGATGCGTTATAATTCTTGACATCAGAACAGGCACATCCCTTTGATTTACAATTTGCTTCACGATCCCTCCTTTCTTCTGTCATTTCTTCAAGTCAACGTGAAAGTGTGTTGATAATCACAATCCTTCGGGGGTATTTTCTATAATCGTTGCACTGTACTTATACGTATGCAATTATTCACTGATCTAAACTAGTTCACTATCTCATTTTGGATGCTGTTTTGTCTTCTTTCTACAGCTACTCAGGTGATTCCTGTTGCTTGTTTGTGTTCTTGTGTGCGTTTTAGGAGCTTCCTGTCCAGTGTTTTATAATATGAGAGGCTTATAAGTGATATCAGCATTATTTATAGTGTGATGTTTCTGGTAAACTTCACTGGAATTTTTGGGTGAACTAAGACTCTTCTTATCTTATTTGACATCTCACATTTAAGTTTGGGATTGTTAGTGACGAAGAATAGTACTGTTGCTCATTTCTGGAATTGCTTACAGTAAGTTACAGTCACACTTAAAGTAATGAGAAGCTTCCTCTCTGCCCCTTTCACAAAAGAAAATATATCGGTAAAAAGCTGCTCAAAATTGAAATTATGCTTTCAACATTATTGGATTGTATTAGTGTTTGTGTCACTAGAAGAGATGCATTCACACAGGCATACAATGCTTCTATTTTTCTGGACAATGTACTTGTAAGAAACTGTTTTGAATTTCTGTCACCAGTTACCAGACATGGGATTTGGATAAAAAGGCTTTTAGTTGCTGATATTGATAATGGAGAATATCAACGCAGGGCAGATCTGTGATCTTTGTTAACTGATGAATAAGTTTATGATTAAAATATTCAAGTACTCTCAGCTGTGAAGAATTAGAATGGCTGGAAATCTTATCACACCAGCTGCGGAAGATTCCCCCTCAGTTCTACTTCTTGGTCTGATCTACCTCCCTGCAAAGAACAAAAATGTGACTGATTTATGCACCACTGTTTGAAATATAGTTGTGGCTTACAAGTTAAGCATAAATTTAATCTTCATTGCTCATTAGTTTCGAAAGTTCCTTGCCTGAACAGTTTCTTGTCCTTGGTCTTGTGTCACAAATTGTGGTGTCACTGTCAGCTGTTTTCTGTCTGTGAATTTATGTGTTTATAAAGTTTGTTTATTTCTTGGCATGAAAAGTGTTGACAAGCAAGCGCTTGTTCCTGGTTCCTGAAGTGATTGCAGACCATTCTGAGATAAATGAGCAGAGCATCGTCGTTCTCAAACACCGCTATCTTCACATGCTGAGACTGTTTTGCAGTTCGCCCATCCTTAAAACTTCTCTCTTTGATCACTTTTTTTTGGGACTGAATTTCTTTACTTGAGTTAAAGCTCTTGCTTACACACTTTCACTTTGTGAGATCAAGAACGCTATCGTCGGCAACCTGTTGTTCAGAGGTCTACCCTGTAGTCTCTGTTCTGCACGATTGTTCTCTCCCTCTCATGGTTTGGGCCGGCCGTTTCTCATGGTTTTCAGCCCAGAGACAGAAACAGAGGTCGAGATTCTGACGCTGGGAATAGAGGGAACTCAAGGCGAAATCAGTCTTCGTCATCTTCTCGCCCAAATCGCAACTCCGACCGTGACACTTCAGGTAACTGACGACTGATTTGGGTGCGTTCATCTTGAACTTGAAGGGAATACTACAGACTTTTTACGGATTTTTCCAGTAGTGTCTTTTTTGTGATTTTTTTCTTGCCTTGCTTACATGTTTGGACCCCTGCTTCTAATGTTGCGCACCATGTATGGGTCTGGTGAGATTGTGTGTGTTGCCTTTCCCAGAGTTATGCACCTTTTTCAAGAGGCTGTCTTGTACTCTCAGATTGCTTCAGCCCTGGCAAATGTACAAATTAGCATTGACTGTCACGACAGTTTGTTCTGATCATCTGTTAGTGTTCTTCTTTGTACAGTGTTATTTTCTCCTTCTCTTCGCCTTTCATCTTTTTAAATTTTCACTACTTTCTTCTTTCTCTTCTGCTGCTTTTCGGACTTGTTCCTTTCAATTTTCATTCTGTATGGATTTTCATGAATTTTTCTGTGGGAATTCTAAGAAAGATGTTTTTCTCAATAACTCGCACATTTCATTTCAAAGATAGGCTTTGAGTGCTTTGAGCTTTGTTCAGATTTCTCTGCTGCTTCTTTTTATGCAGACTTGAATAAGACTAACATGTGGATATTTGTGCTTTATAATTTTTTGTATTGATTACATTGCTGAGACTATAACTCAATATCAAGGGGGAGATTCATTTGTATTTCTTTGAAAAGAATGAGAATTTTAAATAGGAATGAAAACATTTGGGCCAAAACCAAAAGGTGCCAAAGAGACCACTGAATTTTCATTTTGTGGTTCTCAATATGTCTTGTGTGTTTTTGATGTGCTAAATGTATAAACTATACGTTTTTTCCATTTAAAAGAATGTAAGATGTCGACATTATGAGAAATTAGTGTTTTAGGTAACGTCCGCAAAACTGTTTCTTGTGACGCACAACAGGTTCAACAGCATCATTTGCTACCTTCAATTCCAATAGCAAGATTAAAAATCGTATTTTTTTAAAAGATCTGGTGGACTCTTTTGATTCATAGTCAAATAAAGTGATTGCAGATCAGATTATTTGAAAATGGTCTTCGTGTAAATGTCGCGTCACTAGAAACAGTTTTTCACTTCCACAATTTCATCATCCACAAAAAACAATAACTACTTCTTGATCAAACTTTTTAATACCTCACTTTCTTCATACCAACTATATGGTCTTCAACAGATACAAACTATATAGTGTACTTCAATGGAAAAATAAGCAAAACTTCTGTTTCTTGTGACAAACCATGTGACATAATGGTAGATTTAAAGTCACACGTGACAAGAAACAGTTTAATTAGCACAAATTATTTAACCACAAAAACAGGGAGTGGAAGAAACACTATATTCAGTAATATGATGAAACTTGATAAGAAAAAGTGTTTCATTAGTATTGTTTGAATGTATTTTAAAGAAAAAATAAGCAAAACCTGTTTCTGGTAACAAACTGTGTGTGACATAGAGGTAGATTTAAAGTCACATGTGACAAGAAACAGTTTAATTAGCACAAATCATTTAACCACATACACAGGGAGTGGAAGCAGCACTATATTCAGCAATATGATGAAACTTAATAAGAACAAGTGTTTCATTAGTATTGTAAATCCTTTTGTTGAAAAAAAATTGATTTATTCATGTTTCCTGTGACAGTTACGTCACATATTGTTGTCACATGTTACGAGAAACATCTGAAATTACACAGAGCCATTATTGTGGCAAATATTTTAAAACAAGTTACTTGACATCTGAATAACATTTGAAATGAATCAAGAAGCAGTAAGCTTCATTTTTTGTAAAGCAACACAGCAAGTACAAACATTTGGTCTTCTGTTTCTTGTGACAATCTTGTCACAACACATGCAACAAAAATGTAATCCATTATACAAATTATTTATTTATTATCATTGCTTAACGTCTAGCTGACCACGGAGAGCCGTCTCAAGACGTTTGTTTGTTTGTTTATTTGTTGCTTAACGTCCAGCCGACTACGCAGAGCCATATCAGGACGAGGAAGGGGGGGATGAAGGGGGCCACTTGTCAAGCGATTCCTGTTTACAAATGCACTAACCCATTACTTGTGTCCCAGCAGGCTTTAGTAAAACTAAATTAATACCTACTGGAAGATTACCAGTTTGTTTGTTTGTTTATTTGTTGCTTAACGTCCAGCCGACTACGCAGAGCCATATCAGGACGAGGAAGGGGGGGATGAAGGGGGCCACTTGTCAAGCGATTCCTGTTTACAAATGCACTAACCCATTACTTGTGTCCCAGCAGGCTTTAGTAAAACTAAATTAATACCTACTGGAAGATTACCAGTTTCCAGTATGTTAAAATAGGCTTAACCTATCTACTGCTGGACTTACATCAGAACACTAACAGATTAAACTATACATGAATCGCGAGACAAGCGGCAAGAGAAGAGATTTTTGGAAAAAATACAGGTGAATGAGCAAGAAGGCAGAAAAAAGAAAAGAATTCATGAAGAAAAAGAGAGCATGACAGGAAAGAGGAACCAAAAATCTACCTAACAGCAAACTAGAAAGCTCCTGCGGTTAGTACTGTCGAGGTAAGTGTTATATTGACTGTTGAACTCTTGTCAAACTGGCTACTGACAAATAAACTAATTCAAAACTTTTGATTAGCACCCAAATTAGTGATGACTACTTATTGTATTGTCATTAACACACTACCTCTCCCCCTCCGTCAACAACAGTCCCTCGAATCATTCAAATCTGCACTCAAGACATTCCTTTTTTCCACATAATCCATGCATTCTACACTGCCCACCCCATCCCACCCTGAATAACTGTACATATTTTAATGGTTGATGGTGTGTGTGTGTTGGTGACTTTAAGTCTCCGTGTGTCTGAATGAGTATGTGCGCCTTGAGTCGCCTGTTGGTGAGATATGTGCGCGTTATAAATATTCGTATTATTATTATTATAACGCATAAAACTTTGACAAACACACTTGACTAGCACCAACATTAGTTGCAAACTGTGTTGTCAATTCGCTTTAACACATCAGGCTGTGGACAAATAAAAACCCAACCAAAAACTTGACGAACCAAAATTAGTTAATTGTGTTGCCAATTCAAAAACAACAATGGCAAGTCATGGAAAAGGTCAGACAAACAACACCACCAAAACTGAACTAGCACCAAAACGCGCTGTTTAGAAATGAAAATGTTGGTGTTACACGTATTTTGTGTCAAACATTTGACTAGCACCAATTACAAACACCAGTAAACTCTGGTATCGGTGAAAACATTCATTGTCAAAATAATCAATTGGAAACATTGAAAATAAAATATTTTGAAAGTTGAAAATGGGAGACATAAGTGTAACAGTTGAAATGACCAGTAATTATTCTCAGTCTCAGAAGCACACACTTCAAACATGAGGAAATGTGAAGAAAATTGTTCGCCCATCCTGCTGCATGGTGTAGTCATCGAGGATCTCTGTGATGTCCGAGAGTGGCAAGAAGAAGCGGAGTCCGGTCTTTTCCATGACTTGCCATTGTTGCACTTCACCAAGTACACTCCCCAAGCTCCTTGTTGTCCATGAACGGCAGTCTGACCTGATGTTAACTGCAAGAACAAAGCAGTCATGGAGCACCTTCACAATTAACATTCAATTATGTGCTTCAAATAATAACAAATGTACAATGCGTTTTGATGCACTCAGAAAATCCACAGAGTAGCGTAATTATTGTTTTCAGTTTGACTGTGTATCTGTTTGTTTATAAGTTTGCTTTCGGGTTGAGAGTGCGCTGTGTTATTGCCACATTTCTTGTTTCAAATTATTTTTGTTTGTTGAAAGCACACCAAGAACAAAATATCTTATGGAAAATGAAAATGTATACATCTTATCTTCTAAGTAAAATCAAATCAATTGCAATGAAGATAAATATATAAATTCTGTGAATTTACATTCGAACAAAATAAAATCATCATAGCAATACGTACCGGAAACGGACCGCACAAAAGGAAGCTTACCTTAATTCAACAATTAAAGGCAAACAAAAATGACAATACCTTTTCTTTGCCTGTCGTACTCTGGCGTTTTCTCTGTCAATCTGCTTCTGCTCTTCAGACCGATTCGCCACCCATCGCAGTTGTGCCAACCTCTTGGTGTTCTTGAAGGCAGCCAATTTATGTGGCTCTGCTTGCACTCTCTGTTGGTATTCCTTGCAGCATTGCGCATTTGTTTTTGTCGAGGGCTTTGGTGGTTTGGGGAGGATTTGTCGTAAACCTAAAAAAGGGAACAGTCGTTTGTAATTCTAAGCCAAGTTTGTTATTTCTTAACATCTAATGAGATTTTTTTAAAGAGTGATGACCGCAAATTATGCAAATAATTAGAAACCTCACAGCTTTTCTGAATGCAATTACAACTTATAACAAAATAAATGATCAGTTGATGAGAAGCAAAGTTGATCAAACACGATGAAAGACAAGAAATTCTGAATCCCTGGAGTCATTCCACTCCCGCCTTGGCAGCAATCCTCCGCAGCCAGGCATGGGAGCCCCTTGACCGCACCCCCCCTGTATAGTTTCTCCCCTGTACATAGTTTCTCCCCTGCACATAGTCTCGCCCCTGTACCTAGTCCAAACGGCCTAGCAGACCACACTCGCCAAGAGTGACGTCACCGCAGGACTCTAGACGTTCGAAAGAACCCAGTCCTCTACGGAAGAAGATGATGAAGAAGAAGAAATAGTAATTTTCTTTTCTTATTTCAAGTATTGTAATTACTACTTTTATAGGCTAATCATCACACTATTATTATTATTATTCAACCTTGTCTGAAATGAAAACCCATAATCAAAAACTTGTGTACTGAATTCAAACTACTAACACACTGTCAACAACAACAAAAACAGCATGTCACAAGAAACAGTAAAATTCAAATTTGTGTTTAAATGTTACTATTAAAAACATCAACAAACCTACAGAATGTTGTAAACAATCAAAACAAATTTACCATTTATAATCACTTGCAATTATGCATTAGATACATGTTGTATAGATTACACGCACATGTTTATGTTTCTAGTGAGCGTGACAGAAAATCAAGCTTTGTCCCACTTAAAATGTTACGAGAAACAGGCCATGCAGCCAGAGATCAACAAACCAAATAAACACCACACTTTCTCCCCATCTCAAATAGCTAGTAAAATTGAGTAACAAAGATGACACAATTACTTGCTTACTCAACGCAGATTCAATCTAAATATGGTTGGTGTTGCTGTTTCTTGTTAGCTGTGACTTGAACTATGTTTCTGTCACAACAACCAACGTAAAATTATATCCGGAAAACAACAACTCCCAGCAAATGTTTACGCGGTGGTCTACTTTTGTTTTATTGAACTTCTTGATTAGAAGCATTTTGGTGTACACAGGAAGCTGTAATTTAGATTATATAAAGTGTTTCTCTGTTTCTCGTAACATTTACAAGGACGCGTTGTTTCCCGTGACATGCAATTATGATGTGACGCAAGCAAAACACTCACCCTCACGTCTGGACGCCATGCTCTCTCCACAACCGGAAACACGCTATTGTGCGCAGACTCCTTTGCGGTTGTCGTAAAAGTTGTTCTCTTCGTTCGAAATTGTTATTGCGATGTAGTAAAAGCAGCACTGTTTCTCGTGACGTTTGTGACATAAATTTTGCGACACACGAAAAATTGTTTTAATCTTGAAATCATCGTGTCCATTGACTCACATCCTGTATTCTGTTATGAGGAGCACATGTAAAGACTCATTCGGGGTTGTCTGCGTGTGTTTAGTTTGTGCAAGTTAGAAAAATGACAGTGATTGAGTGTGACAGAAATTGTAACAAGAAACTGGAAGATTTCAAGTGTTTATTTCTTAACTTTAAAATAGTACTTTTAAACAAAAGAACAGTCCAGATGATAGAAACAACTTTATTTAACATGTAAAATACTCCAAATAGAATGTAAAACAATTTATTATTACTTAATGTTAGCCTTTCTGATTACACCCAAAACAATATGGCCAGAGACAGCAAAAACAGGGGATGTTTTTATCTTTGAAATTCAATAAAAAATATAAATAATTTATTATTTGCTCCAAAACTTTGGCATAATAATGTCCAACTATTTCAGATTGCAACAAAAGCAGCTTTATTGATATCTTCTCACAAATAAACTATTTGTGGACATTTTTTTGACATCATTTGAAAGGGGGCACCTTTTGGTTTTGGCCCATTTATATTTTTGCGTTGTCTCTAAAGAACAGTTTAGGTGATTGCGCTGTGCTTATAGTGGAATTCATGTAGATCTAAGTACATGTTGTGGACCTGAAAGATTATCATTGTGAATTTTTCTTACATCTGTCTTTTTACACAATTTTTAAAACTGCAGAGCTTGACTGTAGTACACTTTACAGCCAAAAATGAAAGTTTTATTGAAGAAATCAGGAATTCCTAAATTTAAAGTTTCTTTTCTGATAATGATACTACTTCCTGATAAGAATATGCAAAGCATCCAGGAGCAAAAAGTGTTCGGGTTCGGGATCAGTTGGCAAACATGCAGATTTTCCTAATTTCTAAAGAAGAAAGAATGTCCAGCTTTCACCTAGGCTGCAGGTTGAAACTTTATTATTTTGTTAAATCAGAATGATTGTCAAATCATATCAAGTGTATCTGACTAGGTCAGAACATTCAGATAATCACTCAGAAGTGGTCTTTTTTTTTTAAGGGTTTTGAATACATTGTATTACTGAGAAGCAATTAGTTACATTAGGCCTTTTGAAATATTTAGGGTTCCTTCCTGAGATTGTAAACTCAGCCATGTTTTGTCATTTGTTCATGTGCCAAGATAGGGGTAACTCTGTGTATCATATTCTTGCATTAAAAACCTCTTACCAACAGGAAAGGGAAGGAAAGACAGCAAGGAAGAGTATGACCCTGAACAACCCACTGCTGATGATGAAGAGGTAAGACAACAAAACATTACAATCTGGGACCGGCACGGTTGGCCTAGTGGTAAGGCGTCCGCCCCGTGATCGGGAGGTCATGGGTTCGAACCCCGGCCGGGTCATACCTAAGACTTTAAAATTGGCAATCTAGTGGCTGCTCCGCCTGGCGTCTGGCATTATGGGGTTGGTGCTAGGACTGGTTGGTCCGGTGTCAGAATAATGTGACTGGGTGAGACATGAAGCCTGTGCTGCGACTTCTGTCTTGTGTGTTTCGCACATTATATGTCAAAGCAGCACCGCCCTGATATGGCCCTTCGTGGTCGGCTGGGCGTTAAGCAAACAAACAAACAAACAAATTTCAATCTGGAATTATTCATAATTGACATAGTTTCTGATGCAAAATCAGCTTTTTAATTTTTGAGTCACTTGAGAAAAAGTGACTATGTAATCGGTCAGTGTTAGTCTGTCCGGCCGGCCGTCCGGCCGGCCGTCCGTAGACACCACCTTAACGTTGGACTTTTCTCGGAAACTATCAAAGCGATCGGGCTCATATTTTGTTTAGTCATGACCTCCACACTTTAACGATGGTTTCGTTGACCTTTGACCTTTTTCAAGGTCACAGGTCAGCGTCAAAGGAAAAATTAGACATTTTATATCTTTGACAAAGTTCATCGGATGTGATTGAAACTTTGTAGGATTATTCTTTACATCAAAGTATTTACATCTGTAGCCTTTTACGAACGTTATCAGAAAAACAAGGGAGATAACTAGCCTTTTCTGTTCGGCAACACACAACTTAACGTTGGGCTTTTCTCGGAAACTATAAAAGTGACCGGGCTCAAATTTTATGTGAACGTGACTCATTGTGTTGTGAATAGCAATTTCTTCCTGTCCATCTGATGCCTCATATAATATTCAGAACTGCGAAAGTGACTCGATCGAGCGTTTGCTCTTCTTGTTATTTTTTATTGTTACGTGCTTTAGAGAAGCAATTTGCCTGACTTTCTTTGTTTGAGTAGAATTGAAGGGCTGACCCTTCTTGTCTGATGGGAGAATTTCTCTTGCTCGGTTTTTGTCTCTCTTGTAGACTATGATGGCGTTTGGAGGATATAACATGGCTTTGCTAGCTATGAGTAGGTGAAGGGGGTTTGGAGTAATGCTCTTGAGATTCCACAACAACCAGCAAGCTTTCGGGGGGGGGCTTTTTAGCAGAACACGAGAATCCATCATTTTGCATTGGGAAGTAGTTGACTATTAAATGATTTGCTGGAGATAGTAAATATAGATGGGGATGAAGAATTTGTCATCACAAATTAGGCGCCAGTAGTAATGAACCAGATAACAATAAGAAAAAAGTACTCGCCAGTAGCTATGGTGGGGGCCCGGTAGCTCAGTTTGTAGAGCACTGGACTTGTGATCGGAAGGTCGCAGGTTCGAATTCGGGCCGGGACGGACACGTGTCAACTTTATGTGCAGACCCAGAGACGGAAGCCATGTCCCACCCCCGTGTCATCACAATGGCACGTAAAAGACCTTGGTCATTCTGCCATAAGTGCGGGTGGCTGAATACACCTAAACACGCAGACACCTGGGTAGCGCGACTCCGTTGCTGCTAGCTTTCCACTGGGAGAAAGCGACCCGAATTTCCCAGCGATGGGACAATAAAGTAATGAAAATGAAAATGAAAAAAATGAAATGAAATGATGTGACTTCATCAGTCCAAACATTGAGGCCAACAGAATGTAATGCAAGTTTTTTACTTTCAGCAAAAGATTGAAGGGGATCCCAAGTACCACTGCCATGTGTGCAACACCAGTTGCCGTGACGATGAGGGTTTCCGTCGCCACATGAACAGCAGCCGCCACAAGGATCGTATGCTGGGCATGCTGTCTCTCCACGAGGAAAAGTCCGTGCAGATCGCTTCACGCATGAAGGCCGAGAAACATCTGCGCAACCTGGAGAATGAGGACAAAAAAGCGTACGTTTCTTTGTGTGGAAGATACAGTTTGGTGTGATGGTTCAGTGATATCACCAGAGATTCTGTGAAAGAGAGATTGCTCACTCTCTCTTTAGCCTTACTAATACTGTTGAATGGTAGTACACGTAGTCCGTCGCGATATAACCTTGAATGGTTGAAAACGACGTTAAACACCAAATAAAGAAAGAAAGTACACGTAGTGAACAGGGCCTCGCATCCATGAGAGGTAGCATAGGACAAATGTCCTGGCCAATGTAAAAGTGATAGGACATTTGTCCTGAACAAAAACAAATCAATAGGACATTTTTTTTCCCGTAACAAAACGTAAATATAATGAAACTTGACTAGTTTCTTGGCACGAGGGTAAAAGAACAAAAATACTTTTCTTGGCAAAAAGGTAACAGAAAATATAAAATAAGTTACATCGAGTCAGTGCAGTGTTTCTGTCTCTGAACTTCAACTACTGTGCTGGTTCCTTTCTTTTGCTGAAGAGCATTCGCTTCCTCGTGGATGTCCACTTTTCAACAACCTTCACCACCCACTGTGACTTGTGAATGTCATCCTTTGGCCCCTCCAGGTACACACGCATCAGCATATCTCAGGTTTCAACTATCTCCTTGTCTCTCTGGAGAGATGGCACTTGCACACTAACAGTAACAGCATGGTCTTTGGTTTCTTGATGATCAGTAAGGGCCTATTTGCGAAAGTTCGAACAGCCAACGGTAAAAGTGTTGGACTTCCCTGTGTGCTGACATGAGGTGCAAAACATAAGTTTCCTCTCTGGGTCATGCGACACCCACGGGAATGATGTCGCCCAGCTTGAGACGAAGTTACGCGTGGGGGTGAGGGAGTGGGTAGTGTCTTTCTTCGGCTCCGATGTTTGACTATCGCGATCGTCATTCTCACCTGGGCGATCAGGCTCTAACTGCTCTGGGGCTGGAGGAAGCTCAGTTTGCGTGCTACTGACAGATGATGAGGGAAGGGACTTGAAGTGTAATTTCTTCTGTCCCTTTTCTGGGATCAGTTTTCGTTTAGGCGGCATGTTTGTTATTTTCGGGGAAAGCGCGAAGGGAGGCAACTCTCAACTGGCTTCGAGCATCCCGAGTTGTGAGCCTTGGAAACTCTTTGGTACTAGAGGCACAAAGTGTCTAATTTCGTCCGCTACACATCGCTTCGCAATACATCGATAAAATAGCATTCAAACTACTGTAAATTGAGAAGTACTGACGATGTCCGGATCAAATGATAGAATAATCGGACATTGACCACTTTGTGACGAAAACAATAGGACATTTGTCCTCCTGCATGAAAAATGTATAGGACATTTGAAAAAAATATCCTCATATGTCCGATGTCCGACGTGGATGTGAGGCCCCGAGTGAAGTTCCAAGCTGAATATGGATCAAAAGAATGATGCTGTGGTCAGACCGTGTCATTATTTCTAAGTGAATAGTCTTATACAAAGAAGCTCCCTGAGAGCGTTGCTAACTGGTTTGAAAGTAACTAAAAGATGCAAAGTACGAATAAATCACTGAGGACTCGTTAATGCTTTACAAATAAGAGAAAAATGTTCTCACAAATATTTTGGAGAGTTTGCTTGTACTTTTAGTGATTTACACAAGAACTTTCTTGTCGTCTATCACTATCAGAAATGGATACATTTCTTTTTAGAAAACAATGATGAAAGTATCTTGATTCTTTGGACAAATGGAATCAGTGTCAAACGAATGAGAGACTATTATAATTACTCTTTTTCTTATGTTTTTGACAGGCAAGGCTTTTGCAAGGTTTGCGATGTGGTCCTGACGAACATGCGCTACCCAGAACACCAGAGAATGACCTTCCACAAGGTAAGTATACAGACAACTACTGTGTGTGATTAACTTTAAGCTGTTGCTTTTACTCAGTATTACCAGCATTTGTGCATTTTGGAATGGTGTGGATGCTGTTGTATTTTACACCTGTTCTTTTAAAAGAAAAAAACATCTCAATTCTTTGGTAATCTGGCCTACAGAAATGTTTGTTGACTCATTTTTGCCTAATGTGTGTACGACCTTGAATAATTAGAAATTCGTTTCGTACTGTAACAGAATGTTTCCAAGGCGTGTATGGATAGGAGGGGAAAGTAAGGTTTCTGTTTAACCAGGATACGGAACATAACGATACATGTGTTTTACAATTAGAATATCATATTATGGTATGCGTTCTACTGTGTGTGTTTTATGCCTCCTGAAGCACTGAATGCAGGTTAAAAACTGTGAAAGAAGAGTGCATGCACACTTAGTGAAACTAACAAACGTGGAATATGTATGTCAGATATTTAAATCTTCATGTTTGACTTTGTGTGTTACAGAAACGTGTGATGCAGGTAACCAAAGGCTGTGGCTGGTGCAACGTGGCCACCTTCAAGAATTTCACTGAAGTGTTGGCGCATCGTGAAACCAAAGAGCACAAGAAGGTCAGTTGCTGGACTTGTGTTGGGCTATCTCCACAATCAGCCCTGAGGCTAAATAGAGAGATTGCCTTGCTTTGTTACTGCCTGCTTTTTTTGTTGGGACAGATACTTTTGTATGACAGGACACTTGTGTCTGATGCATTGAAAACAAGTAGCTTGATGTTGCTGCTGGTCTGACGCTTAGCGCTTCCAGCATTTATCAAAACTTGTACAAAAATCAGGATCAACTGTTCTTGACCGATGGTTTGTAGGATAGTGATAAGGAACATTTAATGTTGCATCAGGAATTGAATATGTTGGGTTAATAACTCTGTTACTTGCTGCAAAGTTAATGGGGTGGGGTGGGGGGTAGGCAGGAATTCACATTTAAAGAAATGTCTTTTGGTGAGTGTTGCTGTATTATGTTGGGTACTACTAACTAGAATGGTTGTTATATGATCATTTTGCTTTGTTGCAGAACCAAAAGGCTCATGACAAGAAGGAAGGGAGAAGTTCCAGAGGCAGAAAAGATACAGACGTAAGTCACATGGCTGTTTATCACTACAGGCTTTGCTGAAAGCATAGGTCTTTCAATAGAGTCATAGTTTCTCTCAACTCCTAAAGGTTTTGTCCTGTTTGCAGTCTCAGGGTTTTGGATGTTGACTTTGAACTTGTACTCTCTTGTGTCAGTTATGTTGGCTTGCTTCAGTGATATTTGATGTACTTACTTACTTTACTTACTGCCCATTATGCCGGTTGGCATGTAGGGCAGCAACAAACGACCTCCACTCCGGGCATATTTTATGTATTTTATCCTTTTTGTATCGATTGAACATTGGATTTCTCTTACCGGCACGGTTGGCCTAGTGGTAAGGCGTCCGCCCTGTGATCGGGAGGTCGTGGGTTCGAACCCCGGCCGGGTCATACCTAAGACTTTAAAATTGGCAATCTAGTGGCTGCTGCGCCTGGCGTCTGGCATTATGGGGTTAGTGCTAGGACTGGTTGGTCCGGTGTCAGAATAATGTGACTGGGTGAGACATGAAGCCTGTGCTGCGACTTCTGTCTTGTGTGTGCCGCACGTTGTATGTCAAAGCAGCACCGCCCTGATATGGCCCTTCGTGGTCGGCTAGGCGTTAAGCAAACAAACAAACAAAAAATTGGATTTCTCTTCTTATAGCCATGTGACATCTGAGGACTACTAAAACTCATATTTTGGTGGCTAGTTGAGTCTACAAAAGAGCTCATATTTGTTTGCGTTCAATCTTTAAAGTTAAAAGAATTCCAACTACATGTCATAGATTGTGACAGTCATTGTTCAACTCGACCGCTAGTGCAGTTTTGCAGAACAATGACGTTCTTGATCTGCGTCACATATTTTGGTAAAAAACCCATTTATATTGTTTTCAGCGCCGTACTGAAAGGAAGGACAGCAAGCCAGTGGTCAAGAAGCGAGAACCAATCAGAGTGGAGATGCCAGCCAGTCTGGCTAAATTTGACCCCGAAGTTGCTGTTGGTAAGTGTGTGCATGGAAGCTGGAATGAGGTGCTGTGAACATGCATCTCTTGTTATCTGTGTTGACAGCCACCTGACATGGGTTCCCTTAAACCAGATCAGAGTTGGTCGTTACTCTGGTACTTACACCCATCTGAATTTTAACAAAATGTGAAAAAAGAATAAAGAATTCCGTACAAGTTGGGGAGCTCTGGATACGTGGGTCATACCAAACCAGCTCCTGCAATGTCATGAGTGTTTTTGAGAGAAGGCAGATCATGGCATCTTTGGTATGTGCCTGTTTTGATGTCAAGAATTATAGCAAATATTCAAACCCCATCAGTACAACCCAGGAGGCAGGCACATACAATTATTTCAGTGATCTGTCATTTAGTCTTTGAATGTGACAAACTGGGGTTGAAGTATACACTATATGTGAAAATGTGCAGGGTTTAGCCTGGGAGAAAAAGGCAATGGGACATTTGTCCCCCTCAACCAAATTCTGTTGGGACATTGCTTTTTCACGTGGGTCTGTGTTTCGATCGATACTGCGTGTGTTGACAGTTTCCACAGAGGTAAACGCGCAAGCACAGATCGGTCCCGCACAGATAGTAGGATGTTTGAATACTAATACTATTACTAATGAATTACATTTTAAAAGCCAATCACAGCCCGTTTCACAAACTCGCAAGTTACTCGGCTTGGCACTCGTTTTTGCTGAGGTCTTTCCGAACACTGTACTCCCGTGAAAAGTGTGCACGGGGGTGGCGCAGTAATCTCAGTGCGCCCTTTGACGCACTGAAGGGAATTCCAATGGGACATTTTGAAATGTTATGCGCCAATGGCACAAGGCGCACTAGTAAATGAAAGCCTGTATGTGACACTGTTGCAGGACAAACCTGTGTGATCCCTGTGAGCGGCTTCTTCTGTAAGCTGTGCAACAAGTTCTACAACAATGAGACCGCCGCTAAAGACACTCACTGCAAGACGGAGGCACACTATGCTAAATACAAGGTAATGTTCTTTCTATGGGCAGCCCAAAAGAAATCACTTTTTTCTTTCAACTGTTTGCATGCTGTTGTCTAGAAATTGAATACACTGTACCAGTATCCGCTGGTTTTCTTGGCACAAACACCGATGAAATATTTCTAGAGGAGTGGAAGGAAAGAAATAATTAGTGTTTAACCAGTTGTAGATGACTGTTGAAATCTTGTTATGGTGAAGCCGCTGTCTTCTTTTGATGTATATGGTCAGAGTAAATGAGCCACCTTCAATCAATATGATTCAATCAATATGAGGCTTATATCGCGCGTATTCCGTGGGTACAGTTCTAAGCGCAGGGATTTATTTTTTTTATATTTTTATTTTTTTATTTTATGCAATTTATATCGCGCACATATTCAAGGCGCAGGAATTTATTTATGCCGTGTGAGATGGAATTTTTTTACACAATACATCACGCATTCACATCGGCCAGCAGATCGCGGCCATTTCGGCGCATATCCTACTTTTCACGGCCTATTATTCCAAGTCACACGGGTATTTTGGTGGACATTTTTATCTATGCCTATACAATTTTGCCAGGAAAGACCCTTTTGTCAATCGTGGGATCTTTAACGTGCACACCCCGATGTAGTGTACACGAAGGGACCTCGGTTTTTCGTCTCATCCGAAAGACTAGCACTTGAACCCACCACCTAGGTTAGGAAAGGGGGGAGAAAATTGCTAACGCCCTGACCCAGGGTCGAACTCGCAACCTCTCGCTTCCGAGCGCAAGTGCGTTACCACTCAGCCACCCACTTTGTTAAACACTTTGCTGTATGCTGTGAATTTCCCAGCACATTGAATTTCAACCTTGCTATTGGTTATTGTGCTTATCTTATTTGCGCATTTGACAAAGCTGAGATAGTTTTATTGTCATTGTCTGTAACTACTTTACCTCTGTTTGTATGTTTTGATCACCCTCTAAAGCCAAGGTCATTTTGGTAAACATCTGTCTTTGGAACGTTCCACAGAGGTTTGTCTACGCCAAACTGAAAGCCAAGGCAGAAGCAGACAGAGACGCCAAGGAAAAAGCAGAAGCAGAGGAAGCGAAAAAGGAGGAGGCAGCAGCAGCAGCCAAGGCCAAGAAAGCGAAAAATGGTGCAGAAGAAACCACCAATAAGGACAGCAGCCTGGAGGAGTCCAAACAGGATTCTGGCGCCCAAAACGCTGATGATGACAAAGAAGAGGGCATGGAGGAAGGGGGAGATGAGGGGAAGGAGGAGGAGGTGGACAAAAATGGCCAAGAGGAGGATGAAGAGGAGGAGGAGGAGGATGAGAACGCCATGCTGTCAGCAGATGGGACGGGGCTAGACTTCATGGATGACGACGCTGAGATGGAAGAGGACAACCTTCTCAATGTGAGTTTAGCTGACTTTTCTTGTGGGTGAAATTTTAGCAGTTTTGTCCTGCGCTTCTGGTGGGTGTTTTTTTTTACACTTGATTTGAATGACTGGAAAGAATAAGCGAAGCTTGTGTTTAATATCACATATTATACCAATTTTGATTTTCGGTTTAAAGTCCCCCAAACAAGAGGGGCTTGGAAACACTTTCCTTTAAATAAATGCCAGACCCAGGATGTGTTGTGCAGAACTGCTAGTATACCTCATCTTAGTCAGTATCAATACTGTCAGTTTCTGTGTTCTGTGTGTTTTATTTTGATGCTCTCTTTCCTGGACATGCTGTGCTTTGCTTTATCTCTGTCTCTTTGATCCCTTTTGATTGCTTTCTTTTGCTGCTGTTCTGTCACTTTCACTGGGTGTCTTGGTTATGAATTTACGAGTTGTTGCTTTTTTACAAGTTCACTGAACACGTGTAAAGTCACTAAAGAAGGGAGAGAGTAACAAAACCATAAAAGTAGTAAGAGAGTAACACAACTATACAGTAAAACCTGCATCTAGCGGACCCTTATTTCGGTGGACACCTTAGCATAACGGACAATTCAAGTGAGGACGGATGTATTTTACACTCAAAAACACCTTAAAAGAGCGAACACCTCAAAGGTGCGGACGCGGACACCCTTTTTTGGTCCCGATTGGGTTCGTTACTTGTCAACAACGGACAAACCCTTGAAGCAGACAGCTTTTAGCAGACGCTGGTCCGCCATCTTGGTTCTGCAAATACAATCTCGCTGGCGATGTGAACGCGCGAGAAGCTTATTTTGTAAGCCAATGACAGCACTTGAAAGAAGTTGATTTTTGTATGGTGCACGCTCATTGGTCGATGCCGTGAACTCACAAACAAAAACACGGGTTTCTACTTTCTGTACTGTGATGCATCTTCGTCTCATCCTTCGTCTTCGTCTCATCATGCCAAAATTACTGATTGTGGTTTTGTACATACATGTTGCAGACTATCCTTGAACTTTTTCTCTTTGTCACTTTCTGCATGACTAATGCACAGTTTGGAATTTTTATTAACAATTGTTTTTCTGAACATCAAGTTTTGGTTTTCATTTTTGACTCACATGCGAAGCAAAAGTGAGTCTATGTACTCACCCGAGTCGTCCGTCCGTCCGTCCGTCCGTCCGGAAAACTTTAACGTTGGATATTTCTTGGACACTATTCAGTCTATCAGTACCAAATTTGGCAAGATGGTGTATGATGACAAGGCCCCAAAAAACATACATAGCATCTTGACCTTGCTTCAAGGTCAAGGTCGCAGGGGCCATAAATGTTGCCTAAAAAACAGCTATTTTTCCCATTTTCTCTGAAGTTTTTGAGATTCAATACCTCACCTATATATGATATATAGGGCAAAGTAAGCCCCATCTTTTGATACCAGTTTGGTTTACCTTGGGTCAAGGTCACAGGAGCTCTTCAAAGTTGGATTGTATACATATTTTGAAGTGACCTTGACCCTAAACTATGGAAGATAACTGTTTCAAACTTAAAAATTATGTGGGGCACATGTTATGCTTTCATCATGAGACACATTTGGTCACATATGATCAAGGTCAAGGTCATTTTGACCCTTATGAAATGTGACCAAAATAAGGTAGTGAACCACTAAAAGTGACCATATCTCATGGTAGAAAGAGCCAATAAGCACCATTGTACTTCCTATGTCTTGAATTAACAGCTTTGTGTTGCATGACCTTGGATGACCTTGACCTTGGGTCAAGGTCACATGTATTTTGGTAGGAAAAATGTGTAAAGCAGTTCTTAGTGTATGATGTCATTGCTAGGTTTAGTTATTTGACCTTGACCCTGAAGGTCAAGGTCATGTAAAGGTCAAGGTCAAGCATGTGAGTCGTATGGGCTTTGCCCTTCTTGTTATTACATGTAATGAAAGAAAATGAAAGAACTAAACATGCATAGACACTCTATTTACATTTATATATAAACATGCACACATACATACAATAAAACTACATGTACCACTAACAAACAATCATGTAATTCATTTGGCTGTTGGTGGGTTTTTTCCAATTTTTTTTTTAGCGCATTCATATTCATAAGAAAGGACACCTTGCTACAAAGGTCTGTGGCAAGGCTCCCCAAGAGCGTCCTTTGCTCGCAGGTTTTACTGTACCAACATAGCGAAAAACACAACCGTCCTGACACAGTGAGAGAGTAAAACAACCATCAGAGTAATACAACTATACCAACATAGGGAGCAAAAAACACAACCGTCCTGACACAGTGAGAGAGTAAAACAACCATCCGAGTAATACAACCATACCAACATAGGGAGCGAAAAACACAACCGTCTTGACACAGTGAGAGAGTAAAACAACCATCAGAGTAATACAACTATACCAACATAAGGAGCAAAAAACACAACCGTCCTGACACAGTGAGAGAGTAAAACAACCATCAGAGTAATACAACCATACCAACATAGGGAGCAAAAAAACACAACCGTCTTGACACAGTGAGAGAGTAAAACAACCATCAGAGTAATACAACTATACCAACATAGGGAGCAAAAAAACACAACCGTCCTGACACAGTGAGAGAGTAAAACAACCATCAGAGTAATACAACTATACCAACATAGGGAGCAAAAAAACACAACCGTCCTGACACAGTGAGAGAGTAAAACAACCATCACAACATACGCAGAGAGTAACCAATAAATGAAGTTTTTAAGAAAATACAAGTGATTTTTCAAATTCTAATTCCTTGTTTTTGCTGTGTTGCCTGTTACAGGACACCGAGGAGAACAATGCGTACCAGACGGCTGACAACACCATAGAGACGGAGAGCGCGGCAGAAACTGGTGAGGGCGGTGACCAGAGCGTTGATGAATCCGGTTTCAGTATTACTGCTGGAGAAAGTACCACACAGCTGCTGCAGGAGTCCAGCCAAGAAGACTCGCTGGTGAGGAGGAAGAGATTGAAAGAGTGTTTTGTGTGTGTGTGTGTGTGACTTAATTGATTGTTCTTTGATACATAAGGATAGAGGTTTTGATTGATTTATCTTCTATACATATAATAAAAGAGAGTGTCTGTCTGTGTGTCTGTGTGTCTGTGGTCGCCATACCTCAGAGATGGCAAGAGGCAGGAACAAGATATTTTGCATGCACACTCCCTAGGTGCCGCAGATGTGCACCTGGGTTTTAGTTTCTCCAGACATTGTTTCCTTCCTCGGATAATGACCCTCCCCATCTATCAATACAGTCTACATAGTACAAGGGAGGTAAGTCATGCTTTGTCACCCACGGAAGGGAGGTAACTCATCAAACCAGTATACCGTGTAATTCTCAAGGGTTACCCCCCGCCCGCTATCATCCCGCCCCCCCCCCCCCCCCACACACACACACACTAACCCTGCCCCCTGCTGTGCAAGGCCAGTTCAGTGCCTGGTGATCACATGTAGCAAGCACATAATGCCAGTGATATTACAGACTCTCTATCGCTCCTATGAGGAGAAGAAATGAAGAAGAAAAGTTAACCGGACAGTTCAGGAAATTTCTAGAAGCAAAGGGAGGTAACTCTTACTTTGTATACATTGAAGGGAGGTATCTTCTCTTCTAATGCAGGCACGCCTGATCAGTCTTTACAGAATATATAGAGTCGATGTTAGACCTGGTTTTCAAGTATCTAGAATTTTCCTAAGAAAAGGAGATAACTCAAGTCAAAAAGTTATTTTTCAGCAAAAAGAGTGTGTTGATGGTGATGCTTTCACACTGTCAGTCCCAGCCTTTTAATCCAAATGTATGAGCTCACACTTTCATCTATCGCTTATTCTCATTGGAATAAGATTCTAGAAGTTTCTGAGAGAGAGGGAAGATCAGAAACACCCGGGCGAAGCCGGGCCTGACTGCTAGTTAGTACATAAGGATAGAGGGTTTAGGCACGGCCTAGTCTTACAACCTGTCATTAGAGAGAGAGGGGGGGAGAGAGAGTGAGACTAACTGAATGCATTGAAACAATGTCATGTGCAAGCTTCATGATTGTCATTGACAAAACACAGAAAACAAATGTATTAGAGAAAGCTCTTGGATTTCAGAGAAAAGTCTGTTGTAGATCTTTGTGAATAGATCCATTTGGTAAGCCCTTCGATTTTACAGTCTAGCATAGTGTTGTTATTATGTATGTACCAGTTATACCATATTTGTGATGATTACAGCACTTTTGAGAATAATTCATCAGACACTTGTCGGTTTAGTTGAGTTACTTCAGTTCTCGTCTTTTTAACTTTCTTATAAAATATACAAACCTTTCTGTTTGCATTGCAGGCTGCAGATGACACCAAGGATGACGAAGAAGATGCTGCAGAGAACGAAAATGAGTCGGAAGAGCCTGACGACAAAAGAGCAACGCGTGCGAACGTCAGTCCTCGTAGCACCTCAACCCCCACCAGGGGGCGTGGGAGAGGCGGCGCCGCTAACAGAGCCAGGCGTGGACGCAAGACGGCCAAATGAGAACGTTTGCATATCATCTGAATGAGAAGCAGGAAGGAAGCACGGACGTAAAGAGCAAAGAGAGTGAATGGAGAAGATATTGAGCAGTGGAAAAACACAATTGCTGTAGAAAGATGAGAGGTTTGATTTTGATCTTTTTTGTACTGAATAAAGTAGTGTTGGTGGTCTTCCTCGATTGTTGCTGTAGTGTTGTAAATGAGGCACCTGACTCTCAAGCTATGAAAAATGAATTTATTTTGATGGGATCAGTCTCTTTTCAGTTTTAATGTTTGAACCTTATTGCTGTGAACTTCAAAGAAAGAGGAATTAAAGGGGAAGGCTTCTGCTTCGTTTTGTGAATTGAATTTTTTTACCAGTTCAGATTTTGCACAAAATGTGCATGTGTTCACCCTGACAGCGGGGATGAACATCTTGTCTTGTCTCTCCAGAAAAAGTCACTTCAATGATTCAATATGTGGGAAATAAAGTGAGGATTCGAGAGTGAAGTGAATACTTTGTAAAAACAGCTTGAAGTGTCATATTTGTAGATGTAAGATGAAAAATATCACAAAGTACAATGAACAAAAAACAATGTGGGATTGTACATTTTCACCCGTGTGTGTGTCATCTTAAAATCTCAGACACTCTTTTGAAAGAGCCATTGGTTTCCATCATTACATTCTGCATGTGTCATTTTTGAGTTGATGTAGGTTTCAGCTGTATGACCATATCTGACAAAATGTCTCATTATTGAATTATCAACATGGTGTTATGTTTTTCTGTTGTTGGGTAGTTTAGATTCCTTTGTAAATGCTTGGAGAAAACAACATTGACTGTTGTACCACAAGTTCCAAAACTGACCATTGTTGCCTATCACACTCATTGCTGTTATCTTGCCAGTGGCGTTTGCTGCAAAGGAGGCGACAAAGAAATGGGGGAACACCTTAATAATCACTCACCGCTACTCGTTTCATCTCCCTGTCGAAACTTCCACCTTCATCCTTGAAATGTACACAGTATTTTGTTGATTGATGTAATTCCCCACTGTTGGCACTACCCCCTTTTTAAGATGCTCTGATCTAAGGACTTCCGCCTCCCCTTCCCCTCCCCCCTCCCCCCCCCCCCCCCCCCAGCCCCCTTTTAAGGCTTTGCACTTGAAGATTTTCTGTTTATAATGTGTGTAAATTTACCTCCATTTTAAGACGCCCTCCATTTCAAGAAGTTATTTTCTCAGATTTTTGGCAGTCTTAATAACAGGGGTTGCCGTGTACTGCATATGTTCATTCCTTTTGATAGTCATGTATTCTTTGGCCTCTAGTTTGTTTGGTTTTGGCAATTTTCTGTAGCTTATAGCAGTCCTTGGCTTTTCCTTCTCCCTCTGTGAACAAAAGTTTGGCACAGCTTTCAAAATGACGGCAAAGTTTTCATTTATTTGAAAGAGTTAATAACATTTTGTAGGCTGCCGACTCTAAACATCATACCTTGGTTCTGACTGCTGTCAGTTTATGTTCAGTTTACCTTGAATTGCTACTGTATTCAGTAAGTATTCTCTCTCCCCCCACACACACCCCCCCCCACCCCAACATAACTATCCCCCTTTGTGACCAATTTCCCCCTACCCCATTTGTAAATCCACACACACACTTCAACCGATCATTCGTTTTTGTACAAAGCTGAGTTTTTAAATATGCCTTTCATATCAACACTGGGTTTTATAAACTTGTTTACCCCACGCGGGTTAGGGGGAAGAATTTACCCGATGCTCCCCAGCATGTCGTAAGAGGCGACTAACGGATTCTGTTTCTCCTTTTACCCTTGTTAAGTGTTTCTTGTATAGAATATAGTCAATGTTTGTAAAGATTTTAGTCAAGCAGTATGTAAGAAATGTTAAGTCCTTTGTACTGGAAACTTGCATTCTCCCAGTAAGGTCATATATTGTACTACGTTGTAAGCCCCTGGAGCTTTTTTTTGATTAGTGCTTTTGTGAACAAGAAACAATTAACAAATGGCTCTATCCCATCTTTCCCCCCCCCCCTTCCCCGTCGCGATATAACCTTGAACGGTCGAAAACGACGTTAAACACCAAAGAAAGAAAGAATAGACTTGTTTGTATGGTTATTAAATGTGCCTGGGTTTTTTAATTTTATTATATTACACTCATGTGCATGCGAAGGGTGTACTGGAAACTTGCATTCTCCCAGTAAGGTCATATATTGTACTACGTTGCAAGCCCCTGGAGCAATTTTTTGATTAGTGCTTTTGTGAACAAGAAACAATTAACAAGTGGCTCTATCCCATCTCCCCCCTTTCCCCGTCGCGATATAACCTTCGTGGTTGAAAACGACGTTAAACACCAAATAAAGAAAGAAAGAATGCGAAGGGTTTTGAGTAAGTGTGCAGATATTTGTTGGTTCAGTATTACAGATCAAATATGTTGTAGAGCGTAAAAGATTGTGCTGTGTTTGATGCTGATGTGCATGCTGCATCTGAAGGTCCTGCTGGAATTGTAGGGTTGTTTTTATTAATGCCTTTGAATTCGTTGGGTGTAGAGTTTATCATGGTATGACAGTACAGTTCAGAAGTTTATTAGAGCCAACATTGAGGACTGAATTTAAGGCAAGGGTCTCGCAGAATTAGTTTCTTCTTCTTCGTTCATGGGCTGAAACTCACACGTTCACTCATGTTTTCGCACTGGTAGGTTTTTACCCTGCCATTCTGATTCAGGCAGCCATACGCCGCTTTCGGGGGAGGAATTAGTTTAACTAGTTTGTCCGGAAGCACAGGTACTTTACCAGTAGTGAGTAATCCAGTGCATGAAAAGTTGCACAATTAAAAATAGACACTCTGTAAAGGGTTAATCGCTTTTTTTAGTACAGTATGATTGCACAGAACAAATCAATAGATGAATTGTGGTCTTTCTGATGCCCTGTATCTAACTTCCCTTTGGAGGTTGATAGAGGGTTTAACAAGCGTATCATTAACATAAAGGCTTGCTAAAACAGTTGTTAAATGAGAATGCTGGATGAGGTGTTATTGTTGTTTTGATGACAGAAATATCCATGGCTAATAGTATTTAATGAGCAGTGATGGTAAGATTAGTACCTACACTGAATATCTTCTAGAGTTGTTGTTCAAGTTTCAACCAGGTTAGACCAAACTTTTTTTCTTGGTAGTGTAATATATTTAAAAACGTGATTTGTTTATAGATTAAGGAGTTGGGGTGGAGCCATTGATTTGTGTGTGTGCATAGTGCATGCATTGAGCATATCATCCTGTCCCATCCCCACCTGAATGCTTAGGCAAAAAAAAAAAAAATTGTCTGTTTCTGGTAACATGGCTACAAAAAAATAGGGTAGGTAGGTAGGGATTTTTATTTTTTATTTTTATTATTTTTTTTTATTACCCCAAATGTAGACCAATAAAACTAACTTTAAAAATCGCGCAAAGAGACTGGATTCACTATACATAGAGACAAGACACTCAACACATTTACAAATCTGTGACAAAGACTGAAATCGTCAGCGGACTTTCGTTTTCACACGTTTTTGTTGTTCGTTTTCTCACCCTGTCCTTTACCACCAAAAAAAAAAAAAAATTTTTTGAGTTTGGAAAAAAAAAGTTTAGGGTCGGCGCCAAAATGTAGGGTCGGTCGGGTGACCAGAAACAGACAATTTTTTGTTGTTGGCCTTATGTGAAAATTTGTATTTGGAGTGAATGTACTTACAGAAGCTTTAATTTTGAATTGTGCAACAACAAAATGACGACGAAAGTACAAGTTATTTATTTGTACTTTGATCGTCATTTTGTTGTCTTGTTTTAATATGCTTCTCGCTAGTATCCTGTTTTTCATACACTGTTGCTGTTCATTCCTCTTTTATCTGGTTTGTGCCGGTTTCGTACACGTTTTTAGCTCATGTAAATTGCTGCTTTGAAATACTTTAGTCCTGGAATATGGGTGAGCTTAGGAAGCGCTGTCTTTGTGAATGATTCACATCACTTTCTCAGATCTGTAACATCCATCCACTTGAACACACACCAAAAATGAACATCATGACTGCTTCCCACTGTGCACAACAAGAACCCAGGCTGGTGATGTTTGGTGTGTGTGTGACGGGCGCTGTGGCGTGGTGGTAAGACGGGCGCTGTGGCGTGGTGGTAAGACGGGCGCTGTGTCGTGGTGGTAACACGTCGGCCTCCAAATCGCTAGGTCGTGAGTTCCAATCCCGGTCGCTGCCGCCTGGTGGGTTAAGAGTGGAGATTTTTCCGATCTCCCAGGTCAACTTATGTGCAGACCTGCTAAGTGACTTAGCCCACTTCGTGTGTACACGCAAGCACAAGACCAAGTGCGCACGGAAAAGATTCTGTAATCCATGTAGGAGTTCGGTGGGTTATGGAATCACGAAAATACCAAGCATGCCTACTCAATGAAAGCGGAGTGAAGCTGACTATGCTCTCAGAGTATAGTTTGAGGAACCCAAATGGGCAAACGAGCTCACACACACACACACACACACACACACACACACACCCCCCACGGGTTAGGGGGAAGAATTTACCCGATGCTCCCCAGCATGTCGTAAGAGGCGACTAACGGATTCTGTTTCTCCTTTTACCCTTGTTAAGTGTTTCTTGAATAGAATATAGTCAATTTCTTTTAAAGATTTTAGTCAAGCAGTATGTAAGAAATGTTAAGTCCTTTGTACTGGAAACTTGCATTCTCCCAGTAAGGTCATATATTGTACTACGTTGTAAGCCCCTGGAGCAAATTTTTGATTCGTGCTTTTGTGAACAAGAAACAAGAAATTGACAAGTGGCTCTATCCCCTCTCCCCCGTCGCGATATAACCTTGAAAACGACGTTAAACACCAAATAAAGAAAGAAACGAGCTCACACGTCACCAGAAAATTCTGGAACGCTGAAGAAGGTGTGTGTGTGAAGTCTGGAGGGACGGTCTTATCCAATGTAAAGCCTGGCAAGATGGTCGGCCCAATCGTCTGCACAGGATGGAGTGTGCCCTGAAAGCATGGACCTTAGGGCAGACTCAAAACAGAGTTCTCTTGTATTCTAGATATGATCCTGGTTGTTGCACGGAAGTGCAGATTCAGAAAGCGAACAAGCTCCGAGTTGCCACAGTGGTGGAGTGTGCCCTGAAAGCATGGACCTTCACTGGCAGACCCAAAACAGAGTTCTCTTGTACATGTATTCTAGATGTGATACTGGTTGTTGCACGGAAGTGCAGATTCAGAAAGCGAACAAGCTCTGAGTTACCACAGGGGTTATGAGTCTTGTCTTTGTAGGTCTGTGTAGAGTATTCTACTCAACGACTGCTTTGTTTTTGTTCTGCATCATTTTTGCCATACATGTATGTTACAGCTACAAATATGTGACCTTACATTGCACGTTGAATGTCATAAAGAAGTGATCCATTCTGGTGATTGAAAGGATTGTTTGTGAAAGCACCTTCCTTTGGTATTGAAGCCACCAGTCTCAGGGATGTTGCTAGGTTTTATTTTCTTTGACAAATTTGCCAAAATGACCACACAAGTTTGAGCAGTTTTGTCAGAAGTTTTTAGACAGTCCCTGACATCATCTTTCTTCCATCTTGAGAAAGTTGAGCAGCTCTGCTGAAATGATTGCAAATATCGTGGCAATTTGGAATAAGTTACAGAGTTTAGAGTTTTGACTGCAAACCCGAAACAACATTCCTGAGTCTGATGGATAGCATGTACTTGTGAATGTGTCTCTGTACAGAAAAAGGAGTTGAACTTGAGGGTGAACGTTTTTCATATTTGGTACAGTAGAACCCTCCCTTTAAAGCTGTGGTCTATTTATGACTTTCTGGGGCTACGAGGTTGAAAAATAGGGACAAAATTACCGTACTTTCCGGGTAACAAGGCGCTTCGTTATCTAAGACGCACCCCCTTCTTTTTAAAAAAAAATTGTAATCCAGTCACCCATTGGACGCAGGGGGCCGATAGGGCGCACCAAAATGACCCAGTTTTTGCCATGAGAGGTGGTTCCCCTGTCATATCTGAGAGAGGAAACACTTCCTGCATCGGGGTCAGTGACCGGTCAGTGACCGACTTTAACTGAGTGAAAATATGTGTGCTCTGTGTGTGCGGCCAGATCAAAGGCATTGTGATAGCTGGGTGGCCTTGTTAAAAGACACGACCTTCTTCCCAGGGGTCAATGACCCAGTTTTTGCCATGAGAGGTGGTTCCCCTGTCATATCTGAGAGAGGAAACACTTCCTGCATCGGGGTCAGTGACCGGTCAGTGACCGAGTTTAACAGAGTGGAAATCTGTGTGTGCGGCCAGATCAAAGGCAGGGCAGTACCTAGTAGCTGAAACATGCATTATCACAAGTTGTTTGACTGGTACTCAAGCGGTCTCTTTGATTTTTTTCGTATTTCATACACGGATTAGGCGCTTCGTTATACAAGACGCAGGGGTCGAACTCGAGGAAAAAAGTCGCGCCTTATGACCCGTAAAGATAAGGCCCGTAAAGTACGGTATGTACAGATTTCTGTACAGCAAACACTACCCGAAACCCCACCAATACGGCGTGTATGACCTTCAGAGCTTCAGTCAACGCTTGAATTTTGCAGTGGTAACATCCGGTTTGCTCTCGCAGAGCTGAGCATAATTGTCAAGAAGGATCAAGCCGAAAAAATAAACGACTTGGCAGGGATTCGAACTCAAGGCCTCGGGGCCTCGAAATGTCGGGGCCGATGTCCCGCTAGGCCACTTTACCAGTGTTGTCAAAGATAAAAAATTGATAATTTTATATCATTCTACGCTTGAATTACCATTCATGCATTGCAAAAACGTAAAAATTGACATTAAAATTTGCCTTAATTTGCAAACATGTTTCACGGAATCGCAGTACATGTTTACACCATCATGCTACACGACATTCGCGCCTTGCAAATAGCTGCGATATCTCTATTTACAACATGCAAGAAAATGACAAGAACAGTAATTGAATCTCTCCAAAGCTCTGTGCAGTTGAAACCAGACATCTATAAAATAGTTATACATGTATTCACTTCTGAACAATGGGTGGATAGAGATATAAATCATGCTGCTTCAAGAATAACATAACATGAATTAAATAACATATTCTTACTACAACTCACATAAATAGCATTAACTTCAGTTTGATGCGTAAGACATTGAAGTACTAACCCTGGAAACAGGGGGAGGTAACCCCCAAATCAAAACAAAACCTTGACAACAAGGCCCTGGTAGTTACCTCCCCTCACCGGTAGCCCGCGCATGCGCGGCACATATCACCGGCAAACTCATTCCCTTCTTCAACACCGTGCTGTACAGACGTGTTGGTACTTGCTGGGCTTTTCAGCCTTGGGTCTCCTGTGAGGACGACCTTTTGACCCTGGTTCATCTTGCTAGCTGTTGGTGAGATCTTTCTGGTTTACAACGTTTGTTTATGGTAACTGTTCACTTGTGAAAATGTCTTTCTCCGTTTCTCGGAGTTTGTTTTGGTTTTCACTTGGGCGGGAGAGAGCTGTTGCTCTCTCAGACATGTTTTGTCTCTCCCGCTGAGCAGTTATTTGGTTGTTCAAGCCTAGTCTAGTGACTTATCTGTAACGTTTTCTTGTTATAGCTTGTGCCGCCATTTGCATTTGTTGGTAAATGGCGTCGTACTTTGTGCTCCGTCTTACGGAGTCGTTCTCTTTACACGGATTTTACTGTAGTGCTGCCAGGCGGGTGACTTTCGTTTTCCCGCCTAGCAGTTATTTTGTTGTTCAAGCTTAGTCTAGTGACTTATCTGTAACGTGTTCTTGTTATAGCTTGTGCCGCCATTTGCATTTGTTGGTAAATGGCTTTGTACTTCGTGCTCCGTCTTACGGAGTTGTACTTTTAACTCGGCGACTATTACTGTAGTGCTGCCAGACAGGCGACTTTCGTTTCCCTGCTGAGCAGTATGTTCTTTCGTTAAGCTTAAGTCTAGTGACTTACTCCTTACAGGCTTGGTTGAGCTTGCGCCGCCTTTGTTCGTGTTATGTTAAAGCTTGTTCTCCGTTCTCGGAGTTGTAGTTTCAACATGGCGGTCTTTAGCGTTAGCTCTGTCGGGCAGGGTACTTTGTTACCTGCTGAGCAGTTTGTTCTGTTGTGTAAGCTTAGGTCTTATGACTTATCTTTTACAGATTATTTTGTCTTTACCTGTGCCGACCTTTGTGTGTTGGTACTCTGTTTTTTACTACATGTCTCCGTCTTGACGGAGTTCTAGTCGTCAACATGGCGGACTTGCGTTGTGACGTGCCGCCGTTTGCATTATTTTTTCTGCCGGTTGTTGAACTTTTGGCTCCGTTTTCTGGAGTTTTTTGTTGCTTCAACCTAGTGTAGGCAGTGCCCGGTGTTACGGGTGCAGGCCGCCATTTGCATTTTAGTATTTTGTAATTATTTTTGCGAAATTTTCGATCCGGTGAGCAAGGAGTCGTTGCGTGTTTCGATTGATCCTCCTGCTAGCTTGCCCGTTTTGTCGCCGCAGGAGAAAGAGACCCAGGCGGTCTCGCGCGATGAATTGTTTGCTCTTTTTTCTACTTTCAAGGATCAAATGAGGGAGATGCTGGCAACTGACAGGGGTGTGTCTTGCTCCACCATTCCAACTTTGCCTCCAGGGGTTGGCAACGCTTCCTCTTTGTCGAGGATTGTTCTTTCCGCTACGTTTACGTCGGCGGACGTTGCTGTTCCTCAGCTTTCGGCTTCGGGTGATCAGGTACGTGTTCGTGGAAGTTCGGGGTGTTCGGCGCAAATGCGTGCTGCTCATCTCGACGGTTATTCCACCCTTGACGCTGGGGCCGGTACGTCCGGTCCCTCGTACTCGGGTTCAACTGCTTCGGCAAAGGGATTTCCGGCCACAGGATTTCTTCCGAGAGATCGTGGCACTTTCATTTTGTTACCATCGACTTCCGGTTCACAGCCTACGGGGGTTCCGGTCGTTGGTGGTAACGGCAATCCGTTTCCTGCCTACGCTTCCGCTGAGGCGGTTGCGGACGGTGGGGGACAGGTTGGGTCAGCTTCCGGGTAAAGCACAGGTGTGTTCCGGTCGCCTTCCCTTCCGGATTGCCAGCTACCGCTGGTTCCGGTCCGCCGGTTCCGGGGTAGACTTTTGGAAGTTCGGGGCACTCAGCACACGAGCGTGTTGTTTGTCTCGACGGTTATTCCACCCTTGACGCTGGGGCTGGTACGTCCGGTCCCTCGTACTCGGGTTCAACTGCTTCGGCAAAGGGATTTCCGGCCACAGGGTTTCTTTCGGGAGATCGTGGCACTTTCAAATCGTTACCATCGACTTCCGGTTCACAGCCTACGGGAGTTCCGGTCGTTGGTGGTAACGGCAATCCGTTTCCTGCCTACGCTTCCGCTCAGGCGGTTGCGTACGGTGGGGGACAGGATGGGTCAGCTTCCGGGCGAAGCACAGGTGTGTTTCCGGTCGCCTTCCCTTCCGGATTGCCAGCTACCTCTGGTTCCGGGCAATGGTAGCAGCTCGGCTTTGCCGGTCCTCCTTGGTGTGGTTACACAGGGTTCCGGTACGGCGAGTTCATCAGTTCCGTTGCGGGGCAATGATGGTTCCGGTCATGATCGGGCTTCATCGGACATCTTTGTTGATGATGTGGATGTTGTCGAGGATTGTGATGACTCTTCCGAGGCGGAACACAACTTTCGAGTTGAGAGGAGGTTCTTGCGCGCGCTGTATGCCGCCGCTGAGGTTACCTCTCGATACTTTGCAGAAGGGGTGACAACTTCGTCTTCTCGTTTAGCGGCACCACCTTTCGCATTTGGCGATTTCCAGGGTGACAATGAGACTAGCGTTCACTTCCGGTTTCGGGAGTCGCCCTCTGTAGCCTATGATATGGCTAAGGTGTTGAGTTCGGGTGCTGTTAGCATCTTTCCTCTGTTCACTGCTCATGGGGATGCGTCGGAGTCTGTTCAGCCATGGCTGGCTTCTCCGAGCAATTGTTCTCGCACGTCGTCTTTCATGCTTCGTAACCAAAGCTGAACGGGAAGCCCAATCATTCTTTTGATCCTTTTGCACTTCCGAGTTCCCCGCTTCAGGTCACTCCTGCGTTGGGGGACAATCATTTACGGCTTCGGCCAATGATGGTTCTGGGAACAAGGACTCTTTGCCAAGTAGGCTTCCAATGTCAACCCTTTGGGTTTCAGGTTGTTGGTGGTTTTGGTATCCCGTCTCTCACTTCTGTTTTCGGAGTGAAGGACTGTACGCATTAGCATCAACCCACACTGTCAAGGTGTTGCGGGTGTTTTGTACTAGGGATTTTGCCTTTTTTCTGGTTCGTTTTGTTTGACGTTCCAGGTAATCGTAGCACTTTGTTCTTGCCTGTCCGCAACTTCTGATGTCAACCCTTTGGGGTCCAGGTTGTTGGGAGCAGTGATGCCGTGTATCTTACTTCCTGTTCTGCTGCGGCTGTTTAGGATGGTAAGGTTTTGTACGTGATGGCATCTATGATTACTGTTTGCGTAGGTCCCCGCGTCTGACTTTTAGTCTCTCAGCGGATCAGACGCGTTCTGGGTTTTCGGCCATATTCAGGGTGTTTCTTGATTGGCGGCGAAATTTATTCCGGATTTTTCTTAAGGATGCTCCTTAGTTCACGACAGCTGTCGGTTTTTGAGCGTTCATCGTTTTTGTCCTCTCGAGGAGGTTGTTCGGACTTTCTTGTGACTTCCTCTGTTTTGACAAGAAGCGTCTGAAGTCAGTTGGGGGCAACATGACGGCCGGTTTCGGCGACTTTGTCTTACCTACGGGTAGCGACGGTCCAGTTCATAGTCATAGTCATTCATTGGTGCTTTCTGCCACGACCCACGAAGTTATGAGTGCTTGTCTTTGCTAGACTTGGACTCTTAACGCAGGAAGTTTACTGCGTCATTCGCTCGGTCTTGATTGGGTAGTTGCTCAAGCAGGTCATGCACCAGCAGTAGCCTACTTTTGGCTAACCGTTTGGATCATGTTGGGTTCACAGCTTGGTTCATTAGAGGGTGAGTGTTCTGGTAGTTTGGGTACTTCAGGAACACGTTTGCTCGTTCTTGAGATTTTTCTCACCGATGAGGGCTTGATATCTTTTTCTCAGGTATCACTTGTTTTCGGTAGGAGATCGGTCACGAACTGACGTCATCTCCTAGGCCTGGCGGGCTTCACACCCTCCCAGGGTGTAACATAGCGACTTTATGTTTTAACGGTCGCTACAGGGTTTGTCCTATTCAGTTCTGTGTTGACAAACTTAGGCTCTGATCGTTCCACGTTCGGCACTACAGCTAGCTCTCACTGTATGCTTGCTTCCTTTTAGACTTTTGCCTCTTTCGATTAAAGTCGCTTTGGTTTTGATGAGCAATCTCGGTTCATCTCTTGATGAGAGGTTGCATTCTCGCCGACCTGCAAATTGTTGCCTTTGTTTTCGGCTTTAAGTCTTTTGACTCTTTTGTGGGAGAGTCTAGCAAGGCCAGATGTTTTCCGACATTTGTCTTGCTCTATCCTTTGAACAAGGGGCAAGTTATTGTCTCTGGTTCATTGCGAACATTTAGCGTTTCCTCTTGGACTATGGTGCTGTGGTTTACTCAAGCCTTAATCTTTTAGTGCTTCACTCCGTGGAGGGTGTTTCACTTGTGGTCGTTTGGAACTTCTTGTTCTCTTCGAGGGGAGACGCAAAGGTTCGTTTTTATTACTCGCTCGCCTCGGAGGACTTATCTGTTTGTCTTCCGAACTTGCACGGCTCTCTTTTGAGTTAAGAGCTGTCTTTCTGGTCTAGCCGTTTGTAAGAGATTGTTCTCTCTTTTCGTCAGTCACGACCAAGACAGCGTATTTTAGGCCTTTTCACTTAGCTTAGGTCTCAACAGGCTTTACGTGAAAGGGGTTATTTATCTAGGTTGATTTTTTCTGGTGGTTTCTTTGCCATCATTAACTTTCTATGAGTGCAAATAAAAGGGGGGGGGAGCAGTCAGCCCTTCCTCCAGCACCTGCATTAGTGCAAGTTCTAGATTCTGGGCATCGGCTTTAGCATTCTCCAGTTCAGGAGGATGTTAAGACTTTCCACGAACTGTTGTTATCGTAGGAAGTCTATGTTTCGTTATTCTGGAGGAACGTCGTCAGGTCTTGACAAGACTTTTCTCTTTCTGCGCCCTGCGTGGTAAGGGCTCTGCGTCCAAGCTTTTGTCTTTTGAAAATTAATTCCAACTTGGGATTTCTTTTTGTTTTTAAGCTCTTTTTTAAGAGCCATAGATTTTGAGACATACTAGCCTTTCTTTATAGGAAGGCTCTCAGACTCCTTTTTGTCAGTGTTCACTTCCCCTTAAGGGTGTAGCGTTTTACATACTTCTGGGTCTCGCTCAAGGTTTTGAGTATTTGACTTACTTGTCTTGCATGGCTCCTTTTGGTTCTTGCGTTTCAACGGATAGAACCAAATTATTGCTAGGCAGCCCTGACTAGATGGGCTTTTACACTCATTAACAGGCTTATGAGTGCGGCAGTCAAATGGGGGGAGCTTTCTTTCTTCCTCTGGGTTGTCTAGAATTCATGGGGCCTGAGCTTGGACCCTTTATCTGGTGGTTCTGTTGCCAGACAATTCTCGTATGGCACCTCAGTGGTGTTTGGACGTCATGTTTAGACGTCTTTCTTTACTACTTTTGTGCGTGTTTTAGTACCCACTGCAATGGTAGTAGTTGCTTACCAATTATGGTTGAAGCAGGCTGGTTTCTTATCTTTTTTAGTGAGATTCCCGCCACCTTATGTAGCAATCTGCTATTTATGTGAGTTGTAGTAAGAATATGTTATTTAATCGAAAATTTCTTAATAAATTTTCATTTAATTAATATACTTACCAACTCACATAGTTAATGCCCTCCCATCCTACCCCGCAATCGTTTTTTGTTAATGGTTGAAGGTGGTGTTTCATTGGGAATGAGTTTGCCGGTGATATGTGCCGCGCATGCGCGGGCTACCGGTGAGGGGAGGTAACTACCAGGGCCTTGTTGTCAAGGTTTTGTTTTGATTTGGGGGTTACCTCCCCCTGTTTCCAGGGTTAGTACTTCAATGTCTTACGCATCAAACTGAAGTTAATGCTATTTATGTGAGTTGGTAAGTATATTAATTAAATGAAAATTTATTAAGAAATTTTCGATTCATATCAATGTTTTTCCTTCTTTTTCTCAATTGGCGCAGTAGCCTAGTGGTTAGGACATGAGACACGAAGTCTCGAGTTCGAATCTTCGCCGGGGCGTTTATTTTTTCCCCTTGATCTCTCTTGAAGATAAAATATGATCAGTCTTGAGAGAGCAAACCGGATGTTATCCCTGCAAAATTCAAGCGTTGACTGAAGCTCTCAAGGTCATACATGCTGTATAGGTGGGGTTTCGGGTAGCGTTTGCTGTACAGAATTCTGTACATGATTGTATCCCTATTTTTCAACCTCGTAGCCCCGGAAAGTCATAAATAGACCACAGGTTTAAGACTCGCAATTTACCCCCGCCCCCTTTACATTTTTTTTTAAGGTTTCTATTGATAACCCCTGAGAATTTAAATCCATTAGAAGACAATATTCTTTTGCAACACCTGATTTTCTGAGATTATCAAAGCTCTTAACTCATTGTCTCCCAGGGATATATCCGTACCCACGCATATGGCTCTAACTGACCAGGTACGGATATATCTGCTCAGACTGTTAATTTCAGTCGCTTCGTGTAACGTCGATTCAACGTCTGCATTCCAGCGTGTTGATACACAGTTTCTACACAGTTACTACCATTCTGAGTGACCTGCTGCTAAAAATAACTTGGTCAACATAGGTGGGGTAGAAAGTGTTAAGAGGGGGGACTCCATTGTATTTCAAAGCGTTGATGGAACAGAAGAATTTGACTTTGTGGGTGAATGTTAGTATCAAGTTGTTACAACACTTATTGGACCAATGCTTGCCCTGTGTATGCTGAATGATGTAATTGATGCATTGTTAGTTTGTTTGTTCACTTGTGAAATATACCGCATGTCTTTTGTAATGAATTCACAAGTTTCTCTTTTACCTTTGTTCGGTGTGTGCTGGAGGAATAAATGTTGGAAGCATTGATGGATTTTTGTTTAGAGTTTGTGTTTGAAAATGATGTCTGGTTTTACTCTCTCTCTCTCTCTCTCTCTCTCTCTCTCTCTCTCTCTCTCTCTCTCTCTCTCTCTCTCTCTCTCTCTCTCTCTTACACACACACACACACACACACAAAGAAACACATGCATGAGTTCCATTTTCCGTTTCTTCAAAGATCGCAGTGTGATAGAACGTTATATACTGAATCAGGCTCAGGACATTCTGAGATTCAGTGGTTTTACTGACCTCGGTGGAACAAACTCTCTCTTGAAAACGTCGAAAATCCAGTGAGTTTTAATTCTAAACAACATTGTCCAATGACGCTTTAAAGGCACAGTAAGCCTCCCGTAAACCATCACAGATACTCTCAGGCTTTTACACACAGTACAAACACCCTTTCATTTAAACACTCACCGCTTGAGAACATCCTAGGTGGCCTACGTAAAGAGCAAGTAATTTTAAAAGACATTATTTTTGCGTGGTTTATCTCACCCCTGAGCCATCGTGAACCCGTGTGATCCAGTTTCTTTTTATATTTAGTCAAGTTTTGACTAAATATTTTAACATCGAGGGGGAATCGAAACGAGGGTCGTGGTGTATGTGCGTGTGTGTGTGCGTGTGTGTGTGTGTAGAGCGATTCAGACTAAACTACTGGACCGATCTTTATGAAATTTGACATGAGAGTTCCTGGGTATGAAATCCCCGAACGTTTTTTTTCATTTTTTTGATAAATGTCTTTGATGACGTCATATCCGGCTTTTCGTGAAAGTTGAGGCGGCACTGTCACGCCCTCATTTTTCAACCAAATTGGTTGAAATTTTGGTCAAGTAATCTTCGACGAAGCCCGGACTTCGGTATTGCATTTCAGCTTGGTGGCTTAAAAATTAATTAATGACTTTGGTCATTAAAAATCGGAAAATTGTAAAAAAAATAAAAATTTATAAAACGATCCAAATTTACGTTCATCTTATTTTCCATCATTTGCTGATTCCAAAAACATATAAATATGTTATATTCGGATTAAAAACAAGCTCTGAAAATTAAATATATAAAAATTATTATCAAAATCAAATTGTCCAAATCAATTTAAAAACACTTTCATCTTATTTCTTGTCGGTTCCTGATTCCAAAAACATATAGATATGATATGTTTGGATTAAAAACACGCTCAGAAAGTTAAAACAAAGAGAGGTACAGAAAAGCGTGCTATCCTTCTTAGCGCAACTACTACCCCGCTCTTCTTGTCAATTTCACTGCCTTTGCCATGAGCGGTGGACTGACGATGCTACGAGTATACGGTCTTGCTGAAAAATGGCAGCTACTTGACTAAATATTGTATTTTCGCCTTACGCGACTTGTTTACATTTAGTCAAGTTTTGACTAAATGTTTTAACGTAGAGGGGGGAATCGAGACGAGGGTCGTGGTGTATGTGCGTGTGTGTGTGTGTGTGTCTGTGTGTGTGTGTAGAGCGATTCAGACTAAACTACTGGACCGATCTTTATGAAATTTGACATGAGAGTTCCTGGGTATGAAATCCCCATACGTTTTTTTCATTTTTTTGATAAATGTCTTTGATGACGTCATATCCGGCTTTTCGTGAAAGTTGAGGCGGCACTGTCACGCCCTCATTTTTCAACCAAATTGGTTGAAATTTTGGTCAAGTAATCTTCGACGAAGCCCGGACTTCGGTATTGCATTTCAGCTTGGTGGCTTAAAAATTAATTAATGACTTTGGTCATTAAAAATCTGAAAATTGTAAAAAAAATTAAAAATTTACAAAAACGATCCAAATTTACGTTCATCTTATTCTCCATCATTTTCTGATTCCAAAAACATATAAATATGTTATATTTGGATTAAAAACAAGCTCTGAAAATTAAATATATAAAAATTATTATCAAAATTAAATTTTCCAAATCAATTTAAAAACACTTTCATCTTATTCCTTGTTGGTTCCTGATTCCAAAAACATATACCGTACTTTCCGGGTCATAAGGCGCGACTTTTTTCCTCGAGTTCGACCCCTGCGTCTTGTATAACGAAGCGTCTAATCCGTGTATGAAATACGAAAAAAAATCAAAGAGACCGCCTGAGTACCAGTCAAACAACTTGTGATAATGCATGTTTCAGCTACTAGGTACTGCCCTGGCCAAGTTTCCTCGAGCTCTCAAGCCACCCAGCTATCACAATGCCTGCCTTTGATCTGGCCGCACACACAGAGCACACATAATTATTTCCACTCTGTTAAACTCGGTCACTGACCGGTCACTCACCATTAACCCGCTATTCTGGCTTGTCGATTTCACTGCCTTTGCCACGAGCGGTGGACTGACGAAACTACGAGTATGCGGTCTTGGTGAAAAAATGCAGTGCGTTCAGTTTTATTCTGTGAGTTCGACAGCTTGACTAAATGTAGTAATTTTGCCTTACGCGACTTGTTTTCTTTATTTTGTTATTTCTTGAGCAAGTATAATAAACGAACGATTTGATGAGAAAATTCCAGAAACTGTTCACCATTCTCTTCCAGTTAGGCTGTGCACGCTTGCATAACTGCACCGCCTGCAACTACTGAAGATAATGACTGGCTGTAATCCAATCTAGTAGACCAACTAGCGTTATCTTCTGGCTTGATTCATTCTTCAATCTTTACGGCCGAGTTCAAATGAAGGTGAGCAATGGAAAATGTATTTTAAGTTACAGCTGCCTAGCCTTTTATACTAATTGTTAAGATCTAATTTATTTTCTTCTGCAGCTGAGAAGATTTTGCCTGTCAGTTAATTTTAACGTTTTCTTCCACTTGAAAGGGCATCAGAGGAA